>NC_080036.1:2873359-2890859 GCF_030020395.1 Manis pentadactyla | reverse complement strand
TTCTCATGTGAAGCGCCCACTGCAGCAGCAGCAGCAGCAGCAGGGCGGCGAGTGCCGGGCCTTACTCGCCGCCCTGCCCGTCTTCTCTCCACCCATCCGGGCGGGCCCACTCCAGGACCGCGGCCCCAGGGAGACGCCCCCGAGCGAGGCGGCTCCTGCTTATTACACCACGTACCTGCCGAAAGCACCGCTGCTGCCCGTTGCAGCTCGGGACGCGGAGCCGCTCGCAGCGGGGTGGGGCGGAGGCTCGGGGACCCGGGCCCCGTCCTTCCTTCCTCCTTGCACCACACCACCGCGCCTGCCTCCACGCGTGCCGGACGCCCGGCCAAGGCCCGCGGGACCCTCCCCCGATTCCCAAGGGGGAGGCGCGGGCCGCGGTAGGCAAAGAGCGGCGCCCAGCTCCACCCCCACCTGCGGTAGGTAGGGGTGGAGGCCGGCGGACTCCCTCACCACGGGGGGTGGCAGGGAGCTCTGCCCACTACGCGCAGAAAAGGAGGGGCAGCGGCTGGGGGGTCCGGTACCCCAAGGCACCCTCTCGGATCGCTAGAGAAGGCTTTTCTCACCGAGGGCGTATCGCTCCCCGACCCACCAGAGCACCACGGCTCGGACCCACACACGCGCCGGCCTGACACGAGAAGGGCCAAGGCGGTGTCGGTGGCTTTTGCTCACGAGGGCGTGGAGTGAGGAGACGTGGAGGCGGGGGGGTCTGCGGTAGGGGTAAAAACAAAAAAAAATAAAATAGTGGGGAAAAAAGAAAAAAAAAAGCAGCACAGGCTGACGGCATGAGCGGTCACTCACGGCTGGGGGCCACGAGCTTGTGCCTGTGGGCCTCAGGCTCGCCCTTTTGCCTCCCTGTTCTCGCGTGCCACTGGAGGCGCACAGCGGCAACTCATCAAACAAAGCACGCCAGAGAGCTAACAAAAGGAGCCAGTGAGACGGTAGCCTGGCCAAGACGGCCACGGCACCCCCGCGTCCTTGGCTCGGCCCACCGCAGCAGTCACACGCCCACGCGTCTCGCCAGCGCACCAGCCCCGACGGGGACGGCGCCCGACGGAGTCGGCCCCCCCGCGGCACGCGAGCGGGACCGACGAGGCACCCTATCCCCGGGCCGCACAAAACCCCCTTCCCCCCACACACCCCCACGGTGTGTGGTCGGGGAGGGGCACGGGCCGGGCGTGCCTCCCTTACCGCCTCGACCCCCCACTCGTTCACGGGAACTTCTGCAAGGCACTCACAACTCCACTCACTCCACTCCACCGCGGCAGCAAGCCGAGCAGGGGAAGCTTGCTGGGGGAAGGGAACGACACCGCCACTCGGCCTCAGGCACCTGACGGGCGACCTGGAGCGCTCCAGGAGCACCACAAGAGGACCGAGCAACACACGCCGGCGGGACCCGGGAGAAGGGCTCGCCGCGTGGCGGCGTGGCGGCCTCCCTCCCCTACCACGGGAGAGAGGCCCGCCCGCCAGGACACGGCCCACAGGCCAACGCGAGGGTGTCCGCTGCGTCCAGGGACCCCGGGCCCGCCCACGCCGTGAGGCAGAGGGCGGGAGGACGAGATCGGGCCGGACTCCGCACGCCCCTGGCCTCTCTTCCTTTCTCACCCACACCACGCAGCCCAGCAGCAGATGTGGGGGCGTGGGCGGGGACAGGGCAGGAGGCGAGGGGCCCCGCGCGCGCACAGCGAGAAGAGCAGTCCCGTTCGCTCCGAACGTCTGTCCCTCGCTCCGGCGCGGTTCAGGCCCGGCCCAGGAGAGCGCGAGATCGCCACATCGATCAGGAGCACACGGGGACGACGCCCCCGCCGCGTGTGGGAGGAGGGCAGCCCGCCGAGGCCAGGAAACGACGACGGGGCCTGCTTCCCCCGGAGTCGGTGCAGTCGAGAGAACCCCACGCCAGACAAGCGCCCAACACACGAGGCACAGAGCCTCCAGGGTGGGTCGTGGGGGAGTCCATCACGACACAACCGCAGGCAGGCGGGGAGAGCACCACGCAGGGCAAGAGGACCCGGACACGCGCGCACGCGCACGTCTCCTCCTCCCCCGCCGCCCTTGGGTCACCAGGCACCGTGAGGGTGCGCACCCAGATCGGGACCTCCCTGGGCGCACGCGACAAGAGCCAGCGCACAGGCACACGCGGGTGGCGACCTCAGGGAATGCAGGAGCGGAGCCGGGCATCTATCCGGCCGCACACGCTCAAGAAGCCCGGAGCCGTGCCACGCACGTCCAAGAGAGGTCCCAGAGTCCCTCAGCGACAAGCACCGAGTGACAGGGTGTCAGCACCTCTCTGCAGGTACAATCGGACCGCCTCTCGAGAGAGGAATCACAGGGCCACCCCACGGACAGCGGGGTCCCCCCATGACGAGCGCGTGGCCTGTCCCCACCGGGCCCAATCCCCCCAGCATCACACCACTGTCACCAGGGCTCCAGGGCTCCCGGGGCCATCTGGTCGACCCTTGGGGGGGGTTGGGAGGTTGAAGTGGGCTTGCGGGAAAGGGAGGGGGAGGGGGAGGGGGAGGGGGAGGGGTCAGACAGTCGGCGGGGCGCGGGTCGGTGGGTGACAGCAGGGAGGCCCGGGGACACGCGGCAGCGGCAGCGGAGTCGGGGTCGGGATCGGGATCGGGATCGGGATCGCGATCACCCTTCCCTTTCCCAGCCGCCGGTCGGTCCCCACATCCGGGAGATAAGTCGGCGGGAGGGGAGGCCTTCAAAGAGACGAGACTTGTGTAAAAGAAAGGAAACAATGCCGGGCCGGCCGGGCCGGGCCGGTCCTTCCACACATACGGAATGGAGGGGCAAGGGGCCGTATCCCTCTCCCCCAAACGTGAGCGCCTACAACGAACGGATCCCACACGAGGGACTGCGGGCAGGCCCCTGGAGCCCCACGAGGACCACCCCGTACGCCACGGGGCCCAGCCCCACCTCCGGAGCCGGACGCCGAGCCGAGCGAGCGGAGCGGGGCGGGGCGGGGCGGGGCGGGGCGGAGGCCCGGGCAGACGTGTGACACGCACGGAGGAGGGCCTGGCCACGGAGAAGGAACAGAAAGGGCGGCGCGGCACAGCGCGCGACCACCTCTCTCTCTCTCTCTCCTCCCTCTTGCGTCTACGTCTCCCTCTCCGCCGCAGCCGTCTCGGTCGGCCGGCGGGTGGGTAGGTGAGTGGGTCCCCGCGGGCGGAGGGACACCGGCGCTGGCTGCTAGTCGACCCGTTCGGGCGGCCTCCCAGGGCCCAGGCCACCAAGGGAGCGACCGAGCGTGCGTGGCGACAGTCACCAACCGAGAAAGCGAATCCGCGGCCCCAGTCTCCGGCGAGCGCAGAGCGCGCCGGCGTCCCGGCACGACCGGGCCTGCAGCGCCCGCTACCCGCG
Organism: Manis pentadactyla; assembly: GCF_030020395.1. Classification (NCBI taxonomy): domain Eukaryota; kingdom Metazoa; phylum Chordata; class Mammalia; order Pholidota; family Manidae; genus Manis; species Manis pentadactyla. The sequence continues at coordinate 2,887,496 of NC_080036.1, read as the reverse complement.
TCCTCCTGGAAGTCCGCCTCGGGGAACCGTGGCCACGTCCTGTCCCTTGCCCGGTGTCACCGCAGCTCGAGAGGGAACAGGCCGCATAAAAGCGGCCGGCAGGTGGCGCCCGACAACCGGCGCCGGTCGGTCCGTCAGCGGGACGGATCCGGATCGCAGGGCCGGCGAGAGCTCGCCACCGGCCGCCGTGAAGGTCCCCCATCCATCCGATCCCGGGCCGCCCCGGGGCTCCCACCCACCCACCCACCCGCACGTGAGGGTAAACACAAAGGGAGGAAGGAGGACACCCACCAACGGAAACTCATCCCATCCCACGCTCTCGCCTAGGAAGAAGGAATACCGTCAGAAATGGCCACCCACCCTGAAGTACAGGTTTCGGATACTATTTCGTCCTCTTAGAAAAGTAAATAAATAGAAAGGCAGTTCCCCGGTGGCGGTCGCCAATAGGTTCCTCACCACGGTATAAAGGTCATAACCAAGTGCGGGCAAAGGGGTCGGTTTGTGTGCATACCGAGGATCAGAGCCTAATTTGGCTACCTACCCAGAAAACGAATTAAGATACGACATGAAGAAAACTTCCACCGTCAACGTCCTCCTCTGCGAGAGTCATTCCAGAAGCGGATCGTCAGAAAACCTCAACAAAGATCCTGGCGGCGCCGTGGCAGCTGTCGCTGCCTTCATCCCGCCGCTTCCTGGCCTCGCCGTTGGAAGGAAGGAAGAAGGAGGTATCTAAGCGGGCCCGTGCGTACAGTCCAACAACGGACTTGACCGCATCGCTATTGTCGGAACTCAACCCACAATCAGGAGGAGTGCAAGCCGCAGCGCTCCAAAGTCGTGAGACTGTAGACTATCTACCGTGAAAAGAACATAATGGGATGTGGACCGTTCCCAGGGATGCGCCGTGTGTTTTCTTTCATTCGTCTGATTTCTCTCAAACCGTTCACGTGCAGTTAGACAATATCCATCCTGTGATGGATAAGTTTTCACCAATGCCTAGGGGGTAGGTACCTCGCTGGTTTTCTGGGTTTCACCGGACAGGGCCGGTAACCGTAGGTCTGCTTTCGCCCTGTGTCCGTATTCCCATTCTGTGAAGGTGCGAACTCGCCGTCTGATCAGCCGCAGTCTGCTAAAACCTACATACACAGGCTTTTAGGTTACTCTACAAGAAGTTATGTCAGAGAGAGAATCCATCTTCCCGTGTTCTCTCCCGTCTGCTATACCTCTATAGCTTTTCTTCTTCCTTTCCTTCCTAATGACAGCCCTTTCGTAGAATCCGTGCCTCATATCGAAAATCACCGAGTAGCGTCCTCCTTTCCGAGCGGTAAAGATACCTCAAGACAAAGGCCGGGCACAGAAGCCACAGGGCACACATCTGCAAAGAAGCCAAAAAGCTAATAACCCCTTTCAAAGAATACGGCTCCTCTCTCACTCACCGACTTCACAGTTGCCCGTATATGGCCCCGGAAGACGGCGGCGGCGGGTTAGCCAGAGACGGGTAAGATTCCTCACGGGAGGAACAACCTATAAGGCAGGCACAGGTCGCAGGGGGGCGCCATCAGGCGAGAAACTGGGGATCCACGGAGGTGAGGCTTAGAGCCTCCCCCCCACCCCACCCCCCCGACCCCCCGCCGTTTGGAGAGGAATCTTCTGCGTCCGTGGATGTTCTGTGCCCCTTGTCTAGCTCGGATTAATACTCAGTCTACAGGCACAGACCTGATCGTCTACATTCGCCCTCCCTCTGACAGCACTAAACTATGTCTCCTGCCTTCGTCCTGCATCTACCGACCACTTCAGCATTTTATTAAAAACTGAAAATAAAAAGTAAGGAAGGGAGAGACATGTGGGATTCACATATAAATCGAGTATTAAAAATCAATCGAAACCATCATAGCCGACTGGACGGTTGAGAGTTCACCAGGCGTGATCAAAACCGAACGCGTCCGTGATAACGACTGCCCTTAGCCACCGTTCACCAGGTAAGAACTTAGTCACTGGGTAAGAACTAGGTCACCGTGGAACACCTTGTTCGTCATGCTGCAGAAGATGGGAGACCCTCGAGGATGAGGCTGGGGCTTGATGGATGACTGCGCATCGAGTCCCCTCCACAGAATGTTACCGCTGTTAACAACCATCCGATCGACACATAGGAGAGGTGCCCTCTCAAAAAAATAAGAAGAATAAAAAATAAAAAATAAACACTGATCAGTGAGCAAAACACTCTCTGTAAGGCCATTCTTTAAATATTGAGGCTCCTGAAGACATGCTGACGGTTCCCTGCCAGACGTAATCGTACAACTAGAGCCAGTGCAAGAGGAAAGGTGAAATAGGAACTTCTCAGGACCAGAATGGTCGGAGCTGAACCCGGAAACAGCTATCGTCTGAATATATGCTAAGATGATCTCCCGAGAGAGAGCAGCATTCACGTAGCAGACGGCATTAGCAACGCAGCACGTGTGCAACACTTGGTAGGACGACAGATGACCGAGACTTGGTTTACTTGAAGAGCGTGGCATGACCATACGTACCCCTGATAAGCTCAGCTTCCGGTGGTGGTTGGAGATGGCGTTCCCAACAAATCTAGGGCAGAAGCAGCCGTCTAGGAATCCCAGATCCCGCCTTGGGGCGGGGAGAAGACTTGACTGTTCCTTGGGATGGTGTAAGAACGAGTTCTTGGAAGCTCGGAAAGAGCGCCCCGTGTAAGCCGGTGAGCCAGCGAGGCTGTGAGCTCAAATCCCAAAGGAAACCACCTTCTTAACCAGGGCAGTATCGCGAGTAACAGTTTTTGGCGAAAGGCTTGGGTTAAGGAGGTTGGATGGATGGTAGGGGGGGGAGAACTCGGAGGGAGATGGTGGAGAAAAGAGCCGTTTCCAGAATCTGTGTCACAACGGGAAACTGAGGGGGGGTCGGGGCTGCCAGGGTGGGAATTGGGGGTAGCGAGGGGTGTGTCATCGAGTGGGTTTGCAGGTGCGCTAAATTAAAAAGACATTTTTCGACAGGCTGTCACCGTACACGTGCACACAGTCCATTTCCCCTCTTCGTTCCTTTTGCTCCTGTCAGCTTCTAAACCCTCAACTCTCCTGAATATCGAGAGCTCACCTTCCACCTTACATCACAGACAGTGCTTCAGCCATCAGTTTGCAAGCTCTCTCCTCTGGGACCTCTCAGATTTCTGCAGGTGAGCTGAGGGACACAGAGACCCTGTCCTCGGGGACATCATTACACGGTTTTGTCCCCCTACCTCCAGAACCGGTGTAATGACTGAATCCTTCTCTCACCCACACTCGAAAGAGGTCTAACTCCTGGGAGGACTCACACGTTCAGCTCGCCTTTCCGGCGCAGGCCAAGTTGGAACTGAGTTCACCTGCAGCTGGTGTGACAGCCAACGTGCCGTGTAGGTAAGTTATCACTTTTATGCTCTTCTTTTTTGGTCCACTTGGGCTCTCACTGACCTGGCATGCCACGTGGCCCTCTCCCTGCAACGCTGCTTAATGAGGAGAGAGAGCTAAGGCAGGAAGGAGCAAAAGAAGCTAAACTGTGCACCAGCTCCGTGACACGGTACCTCAAGAGGGCATTTTAGTAAGTCTGTATCATAGCACAGTAAATTATCTCTCTGAACGAACTTGAGGGAAACAAGTGCATTCCCTCCACTCCATAGGTCCTCAGCATCGAGTCCCCTCCACAGAATTTTATTGCTGTTAACAACCATTTGATCAATACATAGGAGAGGTGCCCTCTCAAAAAAAAAAAAAAAAAAAAAAACTAGGCTAAAATCTCTTGGACGTAAACATGAGCGACTTCTCCATGACCATTATCTCCCCGGGGCAAGGGAAACAGAAGCAAAAAAAAATGAACAAGTGGGACTATACCAAGCTGAAAAGCTTCTGTACAGCAAAGGACACCACCCATAGAACAAAAAGGCATCCTACAGTATGAGAGAATATAGTCGTAGGTGACAGATCCGATAAAGGGTTGACCTCCAAAATAGACTAAGAGCTCACGCACCTCAACAGGCAGAAAGCAAATAATTCAATGAAAAAACGGGCACAGGATCGAAACGGACATTTCTCCAGAGAAGAAAATCAGATGGCCAACAGACACAGGAAAAGATGCTCGCTCCACATCGCTCATCACCGTCAGAGAAATGCCATTTAAAACCACAATGAGCTATCACCTCACACCAGTCAGGATCGCCACCATCCAAAAGACAAACAACAACGAATGTTGGCTGGCGAGGTTGTGGAGAAAGGGGAACCCTCCTACACTGCCGGTGGGGATGTATATCAGTTCCACCATTGGGGGAAGCAGTATGGGGGTTCCTCCAAAAGCTCAAAATAGAAATACCATTTGACCCGGGAATTCCACTCCTAGGAATTTACCCTAAGAACGCAGCGGCCCAGTTTGAAAAAAGACAGATGCACCCCTATGTTCATCGCAGCACTACCTACAATAGCCAAGAAATGGAGGCAACCTAAGTCGTCCATCCGTAGATGAGTGGATAAAGAAGATGTGGTATGTAAACACAGTGGACTATTATTCGGCCATGAGAAGAAATGGTGCTAGAGGGTATTATGCTCAGTGAAATAAGCCAGGCAGAAAAGGACAAGTATCAAACGATCTCACTCATCTGTGGAGTATAAGAACAAAGAATACAAACTGAAGGAACAAAACAGCAGTCGACTCACAGAACCCAAGAATGGAGTAACTCGTTACCAAAGGGAAAGGGACTGGGGAGGGTGGGTGGGAAGGGAGGGATAAGGGGGGGAGGAAGGGGAGGCATTACTATTAGCAGACATAATGTGGGTGGAGGGGCACGGGGAGGGTCATACAACACAGAGAAGACAAGTAGTGATTCTGTAGCATCTTACTACGCTGATGGACAGTGACCGTCGGGGTGGGGGGGAGGGGGCGGACTTGGTGATGGGGGAAGCCTAGGAAACATAATGCTCCTCATGTAGTTCTTCATTAATGATATCCCCACCCCAAAGAAAAGGAAGGAAGGGAGGGAGGCAGGGAGAAGAGAGGGAGGGAGGAACAGAGAGAGAGAGAGAGAGAGAGAGAGAGAGAGAGAGAGAGAGAGAGAGAGAAGAGAAAGGGGGTGGAAGAAAACAGAGAAAGAGAAAGGGAGGGAAAAAGGGAAGGAGAAAGGATGAGAGAGAGAGAGAGAAAGAAAAGCAAAAGAAGGAAGAAGAAGAAAGAGGAGGCAGAAGAACAGGAAGAAGAAGAAGAGAGAGAAAACAGCAAAGAAGTAGAAGATAGAAGAAGAAGAAAAGATGTAAAGAACAAGAAGAAAGAAGAAGGTAAGAAAGGACACCAAGAAGAAAGAAAAGAAGAGCAAGAACAACAACAACAAGAGCAAGAAGAAGAACAAGCACAAGGAGTAGCATTTTCCTCTGGCATTGAAAGAAAAGAGTAAGCACGCACATACACGCAAGCACGCATGCATACGCTCACGCGTTCATAGGCGTGCGTGCCCGTGTACCCATAGACACCTATACCTGTGAGTCCACGTGTATGTATACCACCACACGGTGGGTGTTCTTTGTAAGGACACGTTTCTCTTCCTAAAGACTTAGGGAGGGACAGGCAAAGTCACCGGAATCGCCACAGACGGCCTTGTCAGGAAACAGGAATAAAGGAAAGGCTCCAACCCCACGGAGACCTCGTCGTGATGTCGGCCGATGGACAGACGCACGAACCAAACCGGCCTGAACCCAGCAGAACTCCGGGCACATGTGTTTGGCAGGAACACAGAGAGGAGCGGGCGGGAAAGAGAAGAAGGCCGGTCAGCGTACTAGAAGGGCCCCAGAGAGTAAACCAGTGAAAAGATAGAAAGCGCCAAGGCCAGGAGCAAGTTGGCCTAGAAGTGTGAATACTCCCCAGGCAAAGAAAAGCATCTCAGCCGTAGCCTGTGCTTTCCTCGTGTCAGTGAGCACATACCAGCGTCAGACTGACTTGAGCACCTGCCCAAAGGCCCAGCCTCTTCAGGAAGAATTCTGTCTTAAAGCTAAGATTGCATTTTAATCAAACCGATGGCGCCTCAGCCCCCACTGGAGGCAAGGCAGACCATCTTGACTGATATGTTTCCACACAGAAGCTGATTACCCAGGAGAGGGATCAACGAAGTATATTTTCTGGAGGAGGAGGAGGGAGGGAGGGAGGAAGAAACTTAATGTCTGAACAAAGATGAATATTCTGGGGGCACTTTGGCCGGTCCGCAACCGGCCCGGGGTCGCGCAGCATTCCTGATCATCGTCCACTGCCTAGCCTATGAAATAAAAACCAAAAACCCGACTCTGAAACCGTAGGTGCGCTCCTCTCTCTGAGGTCGCCTGCACTTTCTAAGCTCATGCCTTCAAACTTTATCTCACACTCCCCTCTCTCCAAGTGTACACTTGCTCTCTTCCAATAAAACGGAAACCTCTCGGGGCGAGGGCGCCCCTCCTCCCTGAGGTGGCCTGCACTTTTCCTCTCTTTCAGTCACTTACAATAAAACGTTTGGTCTGCTGCTTCATTACCGTGTCTCTGCCCTTCCATTCTTTGTGGCGGCAGAGGCAAGAGCCGACCGAGGAAAATACACAACGCCCCCGCCCTACCCGCAAAGGTGTGCCAAGGCCACTCAAGGGAGGAAAGCCCTGACCGACTGCCTCCCTGCCCAAGGGGATCGGGGCGGTCAGACATCCACGCCCTCCTGGAAAAAGACGCCAGGGGCGGGGGTCGAGCCAGCCAGCCAGCGAGCGAGCAAAACCAACCTGCGGGACAATCTTCACCAAAGCCCCTTGACCTCACACATCACACACACACACACACCACCTGGAAACGGGTCCCCACGCTTCCCCCGTGCAAGTGCAGTGTGCAACCGGAACACCTGGGACACGCTTTTGGGGGGTGGGAGTTGGGGGGGTGGGCCGGCCCCCCAACCCACAAACTCCCCTTCGGGCCCCGCACCCTCCTAAACATGCCCTGTTTCTTGAGGCGGGCGGACACAGGGATCCCGTTCACCGGGCCCGGCTGCTGCTGGTGAAGCAGACTCCTCCTGTCCCTGTCCCAGGCCTCAGTCCAGTCCCCTCCTTCTGGCTCGCATCGGTCAGGGCTCACGAAGCCCTTTGATGTCTTCTGACATCCATCTCCACATCTCTCCTCTCTCTCTCTCTCTCTCTCTCTCTCTCTCTCTCTCTCTCTCTCTCTCTCTCTCTCTCTCCCTCCCTTCCTCCCTCTCCCTGTCGGTCCCCAGAGAGTTTTGGATTTGTCAGTGGGCAGCAGGGAGGAGAATCCTTGAAACTTGAAAAAGTTAAGCAGGCGCGCCACCTTCCGTCACCAGAAACCATGGGTCTGGAGGCTGTGACTATCTAGCCAAACCATACTCAGCTCATTTTACGTCCTGAGGAGTTAGCTTCATAACCATCCTGTTGGAAACCCTGTGACCGATGGGACAGAAAAGTGAGTGACAGCACCATTGGTGGCCAGACACAGCTGAACCAAAATATGTTAGAAAATCCCACGGGTTGAAAGCGAGGGCTCCGAAAAATCACTGCCAGCCCTCAGGGTAATGACGACCTAGAAGAACTTTGGCCACTAGGAGGAGCATTCCAACTAGAATCTAAGCAAAGTCTTCCAGATCCCAGCATAGCCTCGAAGAAAGCGTCGTTACAAAAAGCGAATGACAAATAAGCCTTGAGAGGATATGTATGAGGGGAGAAAATATGGGGGTGGGGAGATGTGAAGTCAGTGTGGGGGAGAAAGGAAGGACTGTAATGCTGAATGTAACTCCAACTGCTACTTTATTCCTTTCCACGGCCACCAAGGGGAAATCTGGTAGGGACCAGAGCCGGTAGATAGAGAGAGCATCCTGGGAGGACTGGCAGAAGCCCACATCTTTGCCGGAAGCAGCTCTTCCGAATCTGTGTCTGTAGGGTCCAAGCAAGGCAGGGAAGTAACACTGTCTCTTCCTTTCCAAATCCAGACATATTTGTTAAGGAGGAGCCTTGGTCTCCCAGGAATAGCCACTGCCTTCTTACCATTTCTTTCTTTCTCTTTCTTTCTTTCTTCCTTTCTTTCTTCCTTCCTTCCTTTCTTTCTCTGTCTCTGTCTCTCTCCCTCCCTTCTTTCTTTCTTTCATTGTTTCTCAGAACATCCTACACCTGGGCTTGGCTTTCTGCCTACCTGGCACCTATGGCAGGGTGGGTGGGGCGTCCATTCTTCCCTGCTGCTGTCTCTGCCAGTGGCTCTGGAGCCTAGGAAGGTCATGTCCTCTGCACCCTCTTTGGGGAGTTCCACTCCTTACACCCAATGGGGTGTTTTTCAATAGTGCCAAAGATATTTCACCTCTGTCCTGGCTGGAAACCGACAAGATATTTTCAAAGAAAGAAGACTGAGTAGTTTCGGAGTCACAACTTGACAAGATCGGAAGGTGATATTCAGCACCCCCTAGGAGTTTTCTGGTGAAGGGTCTTCTTGACCCTGAAGGACAGTGAGAAACTAGGTACCCAGAGGGAAAGAACCCCATGGAGGATAACGTAGGTGGAGAAAGCTAGGAAGCCTTTCCAGTGGCCACCCGATTCTTTGAGTTGACGATGCCAGGGTTCTTGTTTGTGAAGTCCAAGAATGAGTTTCACAGACACCCAAGGTAGGAGAGCCAGGGAGAGGCTTTCTTTGTTTAGAAATAAAGTGAGAGAGGTGGGGGGGGGGTTGGGCGGAAGGGGCTCTTGGCTCACCCCAGGAGGGAACAAGAGAGCCTGCGGTGGTGTGTTGTCTAGGGGATTTAGAGGCAGTGGAGGATTTTTGAGAATTGAGGGCTTAGGGTGTGGACTTGCACCACCTGCCCTGTGCTGCCCTGCCCTCAAGATGGGCCGGCTGGGTTGCTGTCTGTCTGCCAGGGCTGTTGACAGTGAAGTCACGGGTTATGCTGAGATGCCTTTGCCGAACGCTCAAAACATTCAAGGCCGAGTCGCTCCTGGCCTTCTGACCTGGAACTGATCTCACTGAAGATGTCTACATTCCTAGTCTAGTGTCTCGACCCTAGAGAATTAGTGTGACCTCGACTCTGCATACCGCTGAACACAGAGTTTCGATAGGGACTTGACATGGATTGTGACATGGCTTCGACCGTGAATGTCTTGCCTTGCTTTCTCCGGAGGCCCTCACCCTACTGTGTCTAAGCCCACGGGTCCCTGTCTCATTCCCCCCTCTACAGATAGAGACCCTAGCTGCTGCTAGGGAAAGGGGGGCGACGACGACCGCTCTGGCTGCTTCATGCTGAGAAGGGGTGCACTAAAGGGCGCAGTCAGGTCTCCATCAGCGGTCAGTTGAGGAGGCCCTCGGAAGACGGGCACTTCTATTCCGGGTTCCATTTCTATGACTATTTGCAGTTTTATGGCCTCTAGGCAAGGTAGAACCAATGGCGTTATGAGGTTAAATAGCAACATCTGCAGTTGGATCTTCCATTCCGGAAGGACCAACGTGATGAGATGAAGAATGCGTGGTGGAATATGGGAACCGGAAAGAGCGAAACTTTAATAGAAATGATGGGGGGAGAAGAACAACAACTAACACATCTGGAGAATCGTAGCCAGATATTTTCTGGGGAAACTAGAATTCTGAATTCAGTTTATGTCCCCATGACTAGTACTAGGATGTAGTACAGATAAAGGCCGCGTGATTGAAACGATACTACTCTCCCCTAGAAAATAACTAATCTTTGGCTCGATTATTTGCATAAACGCATCCAGAAGAGCAATCGATTACGTAGGCTTTTTTAAATGGGCTTTGCTGGCACTTTTCACAAGGAATTTCAGATGGAACTTTCAAAGGCCCCGTGAGGCCAGATAGCCAAGCCAGACTCGCCATCGGGTTTTGCCTGCAGTACCTGTAGATTTGGGTGAATTCCTCCCTTCTCCAGGTCCCCGAGACATCCTGAGGTTCCCGTACCTGCCAGGAGGTGACCTTCCTCAGTCACCTCGTCAGGCTGCTGGGAACCCTATAAGCAAGGTACCAGGCCTGTTCTTCCAAGGGGCTTTGTTGGCTTTTGTCAGGTCTACCTTAGTTCCTTAAAGCTGTCCGTTCCTATCTGAGTTTACACACGTGCCTCTCAGGTATCCCATTCCAGTCAAAGCCTTGCGAATATCACCAGTGTTTTTAATGGGTCCTCTTACAGGGAAAGCAGATTCCTATTGAACTCATGCAAATAAACAGACTGCCAGGAAGTATCAAAATAGCCACGGAGAGTTTTTAAATTCTGGAGGGATCAGGTAGAAAGATAAAGTTTCAGTTCTGCTTATACAGGCAGTCATTTACTAAACTGTTGGCAGCTTATGGGCAACACTCGAAACAAAAAGCCACAAAATCATCTTCCTTAGTTTACGTAGTCGTCCTAGGTAACTAATACCTGTTCTGCTGAAATCTAGCTCTTGACTAGCTTAGGAGTAATAAAACAGTGACTAGAAATGACAAAAGACTGACAAATGACAACGGTTAAAGATCTGATGAGAGAGCTTACCCTAAGACAGTGGACATGAGGAAATTTGGATTATTTTTGTGACACAGAACATTCAGTCACAAAGTTTAGCATCATTCCCTTTGGCAGTGCTCTCCAGGTAAATAAATAAACAAATAAATAAATGTGTGCGTGCGTGCGTGCGTGCGTGCGTGTGTGTGTGTGTGTGTGTGTGTGTGTGTGTCAGTCAGATAAATAGGCCAAATTAGCCAAATATTTTCCCCGACGAGGAGAAAAAATTCCTCTGACAGGTTCCAGGGGCCCTCGGGAAAATATCAGAGTTAAGTAGAGGTATAAGCACCTTTTTGAACTTGATTCTGGGACGCCGTCAGAAGGAAGTTTCTTCGGCACTTGCCTCAATAAGATGATACGTTGCCAAGAAGCAATACTTATCCACTTAACCAGCATGACCACAAAATACCTCAAAGGCAAATACAGAAGGTTCCACAGTCGTGAGCAACGTTTAGCTTTTAGTCCTTTTACCGGGGGGATCTCATTTTCTTCAATACTCAGACGACTCCTTGAGACTTGAAGCATGAGAAACTGCTTTGATAAAACCATTAGAAAACCTTTTGCAATCTTTCAACACGAAGAGCAGCAGACTAACCGTTTGAGAAAACATTGTCTTGTTCGCCGAAAACAAAATTCGAATTTTGCCGTGTCCTTGATATCGAGACTCATTTGCTTTTATTTCACAGAGCATGACCATATCCGTTTTTCCACAAGCTTTCCACAACTTTCCTTACACATCCGTGTTCTCCCTCTTTAAAGAAACAGCTGTACTTTAGAACAAAGTTACTTCCTTTTATCCAAAGACCCGTTGTTTTTTTTTTTTTTAGCATGCACAAATGTTTTCCTCATGACTTCAAATACTTTTAGTTAAAATTCAAAATCGTTAGGAACTTGCAATTTTCAGTGAACACTGAGAAGTAGGCTATTGTAAGCCGTCACACTAGCCTTCTTTAGATGGACAAATTTATGAGCACCTTGACTAATTTCTGGAATCGTGTGCTTTAAGGCACAGTCCCACTAAGCACAGAATATGTCTGAACTGAGCAAAACTTTAAGATTTTAGGTGACGACAAAAATTCTCAGGCAGGCTGTCGGTGGGATTACACACTGCGACACACAATTAGTATTGAGCTGTTCGCTTGCTACACACTTAGCCGACTCATTCTTCACTATGCCAAACCTTGACTGAATGTGAGACAGAGTCAAGCCTCTAAGCATTTTATTCTGGGAAGATTTAGCAGATAACATCCACCTAAATGACTGCAGGTGAACGTAGGCAGCTGAAAATCCCAAGGACACGTCCCTTTCGGTTCCACTTAAATTAGCATTCACGCTTCACATCTTTTATTGGAATTTTCTGGAAGTTTTAGAACGCCCAATTTTCACAAGCGCTTGTCTGTAAATCCATTTTATTAGTACCATCCGGAGGTAGAAATAGATTTCTCATTGACCCACTTAGACACACACACCAACATACAGATTGAGATGTAATGTACTACAGCTAGCAATACTTTTCATGAGAGAACATATACACAGACAGACAGATAAACCGACACAAAGATTTGAGTTACTAATATATCCAATTGCCTTGCTTCCTTTTAGCTCATTTGACCCAAAGTGTCTCAGTTCTCAAGAATACACTCTGAAGGTGAGCAGTTGACATAACTGGGTAAAGGTTTCGACGGCCCCAGACTAACAGGGCTGAATGAAGGCTCTGAAATGATAGGGACTGTGTGTGTCCAGGGGGCTGGAAATAAAATGCAAGTACCATTCTAGCACCAGTCACTGAAAGCCAGGCCGTGCTGCGGAAGACAGATTTCTTCCGTTTTGGGGAGTCTAGTTTAAAAACAAAAGAGAACCTCCAAAATTTTGAAGATAATGAGCTCGATAAGTAGACTAGGTTTTCACCAAAAAGATTTAGAGAACGAGTCCCCTATTGTAGTAGTTCACAGGACTTTTGACTATTTTCTTTCCTTGCATTAAAATAGATTTGGCTGCATCACCTTATCAGACTGTCTACTTCTCTTGGGGGCCAAGCCTCTCCGTTCGAGAGTTTGTATTGAGGTCAGGCTTGTGGGCAGAAGAGAAGACACTTCTTCCTTTTCAGGCTCTGGGGACCGACATCCCTCCCAGTTCTTTAGAAAGGCAAGCCAGAGGCGTGTGTGTCTGGCTTTAACTTGAAGAGGAAGCTCCCACCTGGGAGAGAGAAAGACAGCCGTGCGACACACCCGGTCGGTCGGTCGGTCCGGTCGGTCGGTCGGTCCGTCGGTCGGTCGGTCGGTCGGTCGGCCTTTTCTCTGTGGGAGGGCGTCCCCTCGCTTCGCCCTGGAGCCTGGAAAGATTTAGCAGATACCATCCACTTCAATGCCTGCCGGTAAACTTAGGCAGCTGATTGTAGCAAGGACACGTCCATTTCGGTTCCACTTAAATCAGCCTTCGTGCTTAACATAACATCTTTTATTAGAATTTTCTGGAAGTTTTAGAACGATTGGTCATCACCTCCTCTGCCAGGCCCACTGGACTTGAGCACTCCTTACCAGCGTGGCCTGCACCTTGCCTCGATTCCCCTCTTGCCTTCCCACTGAGCAAGAGTCGCCTCGGAGCTCTGGATCTCGTGGGACCTTACCAGTGTGCTCCTCCTTTACGCCTTTTGGGAGTTTGGCTAGTTTTTGTGTACCCGCCCAGAAGTGGCACTCTTAGAGGATGCCAGGTAGTCAACAGTTCCCCTAGTTCCGTTGGATGCCTCGCTGGAAACTGGTTCACCCAGAGCCAGAGAAATGAAAGTCCAGGAGACTGAAAGTAGACCCGAGTGTTCCTATCCTTTCCCAGTCTGGAACTCTGGGCTGCTGCTGCTGCTGCTGCTGCTGCTGCTGCTGCTGCTGCTGCTGCAAGTCCCGTGTGTCCCGTCCACGGTGACAGCACAGCACGTCAACCTCACGCATGAAAGTAGATGACTCTCCCGATGAGAGGTGGAAGCTGATTTTCCTCACCAGAAATGGTTTACAGAGTCAACGTGCTAACGTGTAAGAGGCAGAGGCAGGCACCAAGAGAAAGAGACAAACAGTTCCTTCCGTCACTTGCAGTTTTTTTTCACTAGATCGTAAACTCCATAGGAAGGAGAACCATTTCCTTAGCTCTAATGCCTGGTCCAGACTAGCGACTGAAAACATATTTGGAGTGAACTGAACTCTGCATTGACTTTTTTTTTTTTTTTTTTTTTTTCCTTTGGTGTTGTCGTTTAGGTCCTTGGAACGCGGCAACCATTTTCGTGGCATTTCAGCAAGATGTCTCCACGGGATTACCAGAACTCCAATTTTGACTCTGATGTAAAATGTACATGTAGGTGCATTAAACTATCCGGGTGCCAGTGAGTCTACTGCAAACTCTTCCTCTCTGATTCTGATGCTTGATCCTTTAAGAGGCAGTTTTCGCACGGCTGCCCAAACGGCCTACATACGTGAGGGCTAGATGTGGACAAGCTTACTGAGAGTTCATAGGAAATCTTTCCTTGTGAACATTTTACTGACCCGGGTATTCGTCTCGTTGATTTACACTGCACATACCAGACAGGTAGGGTCTTTAAAAGTCCATATTTCTGCTTTGCTTTTCACGTTGAAAGAGTCCCAGTATTTTGGC
>NC_080036.1:2849424-2873159 GCF_030020395.1 Manis pentadactyla | reverse complement strand
GCTGGCTGTCTCACCCCTTCCTAACCAGCCCCCCACTCCCCCTTTTCGTCACGATCTTTTGTAGAGCTGTAACGTGTGTTTTATGTTTCTATTTTACCTAGGCCCTTTTATGGTCAGGGCATCGTCCGTCCCCTGTTGCTAGGAAAGCTCATTCCCAAGGAGGTCATGCCCCTCGGAGGAGGGCGATTGAAACATGACTTCGGATGAGATGAGATATTCCCGGCCCGTGACAAGTCCAGGGCAGCAACAAGACAAGACGGAAGGAAGGAAGAGGGGAAGAGGAAGGGGGTGGGGGCTGAGGGGAGCGGGGAGGGAGAGCCAGAGAGAGACAGAGACAGAGGGAGAGGGAGAGGGGGAGAGAGGGAGAGAGAGAAGAGGATGAACTATACTATCTATCCGTCAACTGTCCTCATCAGGGATCCTCAATTTCCTTTCCTTAAGGAAGAGCATCTTTTTCAGGGAAAGGCCTAGATGGCTCATTCGCTCTGTCCAGCAGGCAAGCATTGTGCTGTCTGTGGTTTCGTTCCCAGGCTGACATCATGGCGAGGAACAACGGGTACGAAGGTTCCAGGAAATAACACCAAGCACCCGTGACGGTAGAGCAACACAGACCGTCGGTAAGACGGTTTTCATCCACGAGCCCCGTGACCCCGACCGTCATTCTGCCGTCTCCCCTAAGTCGGGGTTGGATCCCTCAGGGCCCTTATTGGTATAAGAGCGACAGCCCGATGAAACCCAACCGTTTTAGGCATTTCAGGAGGGTGCCTGGGCTTGAGATTTCCGGGACCCCACGCCTCATGTGCAGTGCTCAGAAGGATGACGACAGGAGAGGAAATCTAAGGGATACGAAGGAGGGTGGTTGTGAATCTCTCAGGACACACAGGCCTGGTCCGGACCCTTAGGTGGAAGCGGTCCGCTCTGCGATGGCAGCGGCGGCTGCTTCCCTTCCTAGTCATGCGGAATCGGAGATGGCAGATCGGGAGTGCCGGACGGACGGGTCACTAGGTGGATTAGCCTTCCCCCTGACCCCACCCCCACCCCCACTTTGTAATATTTCATTTCATTTTATTTTATATTTTATTTTGGGGGGTGGGGGTGGGGGGTTTAAAGGTTAGTTAACACGGATCCAGGCGTCGACTCCCTGGGCTCTGGCTCCACGGGGCATCACAGGAAGTACTTGGACATATGTCAACGTGTGAGGTTGGAAAGAACTTCTGTGGGTGGGGGTGAGCTGAGCCGTCTCTTTGGGCAGCACACAAACTGTCCGGGTTGGATTGGGTTTCCCACGGCCCTGACCGACTGTGGATGTCTGCAACCACCCACCCACCCACCCACCCACCAAGGAGCCCGTCTTCATGTCTCTCTGAGTCGGGACCAGGCTGCTTCTGTGTCGCAGAGACATCAGGATGTCGAGCGTCTGACAGCCAGGGGGTTCGGATCGGGTTTGGTGTGCTGGTAGGAGAGAGGCATGCACTGGATCCACCTGGGCCACCAGCTTTATGGATTCGGTGGCTGCTGCCACCTTGGTGGGCCAGTCAGCTAGGGCATGTCCCCAAAGCCCAGGTTTCGTTCCTTCCACGGGAGCCTCCGTTTGGATGACAGCCGTATCGTGGGGTAACAGAATCATCATCGTCAGGGATCCGATGAGACTAGAACGTTCCCGATTTCTAGGAGTTCCACATCATTTCCAAAGCAGTGATGGACCCCTACCTACAAACAGAGCACACAGAAAGCTTTGTAGGCCTATCTTGTCGGACAGTGTTTCCCGTGGAAACTTCACACAATCAAAACCAGTTTAGCCACTTAGAATTGGACTGGAGTAAGTTTGTCTGAAGTATCAACACAGGTTTCTGGTTTCTTCCCTCCCTCCGCCTCCCCCTCGCCCTCTCCTCTCCTCTCCTCTCCTCTCCTCTCCTCTCCTCTCCTCTCCCTCCCTCCCCCTCTCCTCTCCAGCTCCCTCTCCCTCTCTTTCTCACTCGCACTTACTTACACACTCCGTAGACTAGGATAACTGTGGTTAGGGTCCGGAGTCGACCACCACCTCTTCAAATAGACAGAAGATAATGCAAGTCACACAGCGAGGTTTATTTCCAGCTAGCTGGGGTCCAAGTGTCTGCCCGACGCAGCGGGTTTCCACAAGGACCCAGAGCACTCAAAGCCAGGGGTTTCTATGGCATTTTCGAAAAGCACTGACTCACAGTAACTTTCCATAAATTTTGGCTTGTGCTACATCCTGGGGGTTAAGCAAAAGCAAGATAAGACCACTCCTCAAATGTTAGGGTGGTTCAGCAAGATAAGCTGACCAGAGTCGCAACCGCCCGCAACCCGGTGTCCATGATTAACTTGTTCTTCAACACCTGTTTATCAAGCCTTACCCAGTTCCTCCTTTCCTGAGTCCTGCACTCAGAAAACGGCTCTTTGGCCCTTAAGATGGCCATTCTCATGCTAATTCATTCCTACACTGTGAAAAAAGATGCTTGGCTGTCTGTGTGCCCAGAGGGACAATGAAAGTCTTCACAGGCAAAATACGGGAGGGGACCCGGTTGCTGGCAAAACTCAGCTCTTTTACTAGGAAGCACACTCCATTTTCTTAACGAATGAAAGACCCAATGAAGGCAACACCCAGCACAGGAAAATCGTTTGAAAAGTCGATGCCTTTAAAGGCAATGCACACACATCACACACAACACACACAACACACACAACACACACACAACACACACAACACACACACACACACACAACACACACACACACACACACACACACACACACACACACACACACACACACACACACACACACACCAGCCCTTTCACAGTCTCTCACATAGGAAGAGCAGACCAATAGTCCCAGGACACTTTGTCTTCCTGACACAGAGAAAACTAGATTTTATTCTTGTGCCAGCTTACTTCTGCTATTAAAAATCATCTTAAAGAAACTCATTTAGATCGTAGCTGGCCTGATCACACACGTCGATTCTTTTCCCAAGGTTCCTTTTCACAGCCCTTCTGCAACTTTCTTCTTTATGTTCAGCTTTCGTCCAAAGATTTCCTTTTTTCAGGA
Organism: Manis pentadactyla; assembly: GCF_030020395.1. Taxonomy (NCBI): domain Eukaryota; kingdom Metazoa; phylum Chordata; class Mammalia; order Pholidota; family Manidae; genus Manis; species Manis pentadactyla. The sequence continues at coordinate 2,870,093 of NC_080036.1, read as the reverse complement.
ACCAGCCTCTCACACTTTTAGGACACCATTTCTTTTCCTCTCTCAATTCCTCTCTTCCTTCCCTCTTTCCTTTCTGCCACCAGCCCCTCCCTCTCCCTCCAACCCCCTTCCTCCTCCCCTCCCCCCCCCAGTGAAAATGCATTTCTGTGTCTCATACCTTCTTTGACTGAAAGCATAAAGCATACGTCCCACTTTTCCTGCATACAGAGATGTTTCCTGTATTTATTATTGCCAGTGGCTTTTGTGACACTTAGAAGGATTCTTAGCTTGCCGAGACATCACTTCCTGTTTTTTTTTTCCCCCTTAATCTATAAAATTTTGGTTTCTGTTGTTAAGTAGCAAGCATATCAAAAATGTGTGGAGAACGACCACCACTCAGCTTTCATAAACCCACTTTTCTCATATGGAATATGTTTTCAGGAAGAAGTAACACGTGGCAGAGGCGATGGAGGCCTCCCGTGCATCACTTGAGCCCATTTGCCTCCTGTTTCTGCGGAGGTAAACATGAGCCAGATTGGGGTGTTCACCCTTCCCGTGTGTGTTCTTAGGCTTTTAGTATATGTGTCACAGCAGTCTTGCTTGGCATGTTCTGAAACGACGAAACCTTCTCACAGGGCACATCGCTTGGCCATTTCTTAACTCATCATGGTTCCTGAGGGGAAGCCAAAGTAGTACACGTACCTTGTACTCATTCGTGTCGGCAACCAAAGATGACAAACAAACCTCTTGCACGGTCCATTTGCTAATGGGCACTGGTTCCAGGGTTCCACAGTTAAAACAGCAGTACTGCAGTGAACTTTCTGGACACGTCTCCGTGAGGAGAGTTGGCATGGCGAGAATGACCGTCGCCTACGATGCCCACAGAATGGGTGAGTGCATTGGCATCTCCAAATAAACTAGGTGTTGCGGACCACTCTCCGAGGTGATCGCAGAAGTCTCCCTGCCGCCAGCAGAGACGAGAGAGCCCACGGCTCCAAACTCAGCAACGTGGTAAGCATCGGGGTTCGGTTAGATTTTCACATACGTCCGCCCATCGAATGGCAGTGCCACGGTATCTCAAGGTTGTTTCCGTGTACAGTTCTCGGGTGACTGGTGAGAGGAAGTAGCTCGTCAGGGGGAAAAGGACTATTCCGGGATGCTCGCCTGTGAATCACCCTTCCCGGATTCTTGCACCATCGTCTGGATTTCCAGCGAGCCCTCCGTCAGTGACACGGCACGCAATCAGAAGTTTGGATTCTAGCATGAACGCATGTTTCGACCTCTGCTGTGTGTGCTTCTTGTCTGCTCTGGTATCCACGAGTCTTTCCTTTGCTTTGGTTTTCATGGACAGATCTTGGATCCATCCTTCCTGACAGGAAGTGTCTGCATAAATGGACAGCAGCCTGTGTGCTGTGCCATTGAGTCGCGGGTTATTTTCACATTTCAAAAGCGTTTCCCCCCCACCCCCATGGAGGTTTGACGTCGATCTTGTGTGGCTATCCTGGATACCTATCAGCTACATGACGGATATTTATGTGCCTCGTTTCTCCAAGTTTCAGAGGTAGCAATTTTGCCTCCTCTCATTTCTGAATCTTAGACCGTTAGCATCATCAACTCCTCTGAAGCGTATCTGATATTTGTATTTGTTTGAATAGAAGAATCTTAATCTATAGAATAGGTTCCAGAGAAGTTATTACAGATGCATACCGTCTGTGTGATCCTGGTGCGAGCATATTACATCTTATTCCAGAACACAGTGCAGTGTATCAGACTTCCAATATTTGGATGTGCACTTTGAACCCCCGCCCCCACCCCCACCCCCACCACCCCCACACACATGTGAGATACACTTTTCACGGATGTCAATACAGTGCACGGGGTGGCTGGTGGGTGGGCACAAAAAACAAAAACAAAAAAGGACTCCCTGAAGTATATACTTTGGCCAAAATACTGGGACTCTTTCAACGTGAAAAGCAAAGCAGAAATATGGACTTTTAAAGACCCTACCTGTCTGGTATGTGCAGTGTAAATCAACGAGACGAATACCCGGGTCAGTAAAATGTTCACAAGGAAAGATTTCCTATGAACTCTCAGTAAGCTTGTCCACATCTAGCCCTCACGTATGTAGGCCGTTTGGGCAGCCGTGCGAAAACTGCCTCTTAAAGGATCAAGCATCAGAATCAGAGAGGAAGAGTTTGCAGTAGACTCACTGGCACCCGGATAGTTTAATGCACCTACATGTACATTTTACATCAGAGTCAAAATTGGAGTTCTGGTAATCCCGTGGAGACATCTTGCTGAAATGCCACGAAAATGGTTGCCGCGTTCCAAGGACCTAAACGACAACACCAAAGGAAAAAAAAAAAAAAAAAAAAAAAGTCAATGCAGAGTTCAGTTCACTCCAAATATGTTTTCAGTCGCTAGTCTGGACCAGGCATTAGAGCTAAGGAAATGGTTCTCCTTCCTATGGAGTTTACGATCTAGTGAAAAAAAACTGCAAGTGACGGAAGGAACTGTTTGTCTCTTTCTCTTGGTGCCTGCCTCTGCCTCTTACACGTTAGCACGTTGACTCTGTAAACCATTTCTGGTGAGGAAAATCAGCTTCCACCTCTCATCGGGAGAGTCATCTACTTTCATGCGTGAGGTTGACGTGCTGTGCTGTCACCGTGGACGGGACACACGGGACTTGCAGCAGCAGCAGCAGCAGCAGCAGCAGCAGCAGCAGCAGCAGCAGCCCAGAGTTCCAGACTGGGAAAGGATAGGAACACTCGGGTCTACTTTCAGTCTCCTGGACTTTCATTTCTCTGGCTCTGGGTGAACCAGTTTCCAGCGAGGCATCCAACGGAACTAGGGGAACTGTTGACTACCTGGCATCCTCTAAGAGTGCCACTTCTGGGCGGGTACACAAAAACTAGCCAAACTCCCAAAAGGCGTAAAGGAGGAGCACACTGGTAAGGTCCCACGAGATCCAGAGCTCCGAGGCGACTCTTGCTCAGTGGGAAGGCAAGAGGGGAATCGAGGCAAGGTGCAGGCCACGCTGGTAAGGAGTGCTCAAGTCCAGTGGGCCTGGCAGAGGAGGTGATGACCAATCGTTCTAAAACTTCCAGAAAATTCTAATAAAAGATGTTATGTTAAGCACGAAGGCTGATTTAAGTGGAACCGAAATGGACGTGTCCTTGCTACAATCAGCTGCCTAAGTTTACCGGCAGGCATTGAAGTGGATGGTATCTGCTAAATCTTTCCAGGCTCCAGGGCGAAGCGAGGGGACGCCCTCCCACAGAGAAAAGGCCGACCGACCGACCGACCGACCGACGGACCGACCGACCGACCGGACCGACCGACCGACCGGGTGTGTCGCACGGCTGTCTTTCTCTCTCCCAGGTGGGAGCTTCCTCTTCAAGTTAAAGCCAGACACACACGCCTCTGGCTTGCCTTTCTAAAGAACTGGGAGGGATGTCGGTCCCCAGAGCCTGAAAAGGAAGAAGTGTCTTCTCTTCTGCCCACAAGCCTGACCTCAATACAAACTCTCGAACGGAGAGGCTTGGCCCCCAAGAGAAGTAGACAGTCTGATAAGGTGATGCAGCCAAATCTATTTTAATGCAAGGAAAGAAAATAGTCAAAAGTCCTGTGAACTACTACAATAGGGGACTCGTTCTCTAAATCTTTTTGGTGAAAACCTAGTCTACTTATCGAGCTCATTATCTTCAAAATTTTGGAGGTTCTCTTTTGTTTTTAAACTAGACTCCCCAAAACGGAAGAAATCTGTCTTCCGCAGCACGGCCTGGCTTTCAGTGACTGGTGCTAGAATGGTACTTGCATTTTATTTCCAGCCCCCTGGACACACACAGTCCCTATCATTTCAGAGCCTTCATTCAGCCCTGTTAGTCTGGGGCCGTCGAAACCTTTACCCAGTTATGTCAACTGCTCACCTTCAGAGTGTATTCTTGAGAACTGAGACACTTTGGGTCAAATGAGCTAAAAGGAAGCAAGGCAATTGGATATATTAGTAACTCAAATCTTTGTGTCGGTTTATCTGTCTGTCTGTGTATATGTTCTCTCATGAAAAGTATTGCTAGCTGTAGTACATTACATCTCAATCTGTATGTTGGTGTGTGTGTCTAAGTGGGTCAATGAGAAATCTATTTCTACCTCCGGATGGTACTAATAAAATGGATTTACAGACAAGCGCTTGTGAAAATTGGGCGTTCTAAAACTTCCAGAAAATTCCAATAAAAGATGTGAAGCGTGAATGCTAATTTAAGTGGAACCGAAAGGGACGTGTCCTTGGGATTTTCAGCTGCCTACGTTCACCTGCAGTCATTTAGGTGGATGTTATCTGCTAAATCTTCCCAGAATAAAATGCTTAGAGGCTTGACTCTGTCTCACATTCAGTCAAGGTTTGGCATAGTGAAGAATGAGTCGGCTAAGTGTGTAGCAAGCGAACAGCTCAATACTAATTGTGTGTCGCAGTGTGTAATCCCACCGACAGCCTGCCTGAGAATTTTTGTCGTCACCTAAAATCTTAAAGTTTTGCTCAGTTCAGACATATTCTGTGCTTAGTGGGACTGTGCCTTAAAGCACACGATTCCAGAAATTAGTCAAGGTGCTCATAAATTTGTCCATCTAAAGAAGGCTAGTGTGACGGCTTACAATAGCCTACTTCTCAGTGTTCACTGAAAATTGCAAGTTCCTAACGATTTTGAATTTTAACTAAAAGTATTTGAAGTCATGAGGAAAACATTTGTGCATGCTAAAAAAAAAAAAAACAACGGGTCTTTGGATAAAAGGAAGTAACTTTGTTCTAAAGTACAGCTGTTTCTTTAAAGAGGGAGAACACGGATGTGTAAGGAAAGTTGTGGAAAGCTTGTGGAAAAACGGATATGGTCATGCTCTGTGAAATAAAAGCAAATGAGTCTCGATATCAAGGACACGGCAAAATTCGAATTTTGTTTTCGGCGAACAAGACAATGTTTTCTCAAACGGTTAGTCTGCTGCTCTTCGTGTTGAAAGATTGCAAAAGGTTTTCTAATGGTTTTATCAAAGCAGTTTCTCATGCTTCAAGTCTCAAGGAGTCGTCTGAGTATTGAAGAAAATGAGATCCCCCCGGTAAAAGGACTAAAAGCTAAACGTTGCTCACGACTGTGGAACCTTCTGTATTTGCCTTTGAGGTATTTTGTGGTCATGCTGGTTAAGTGGATAAGTATTGCTTCTTGGCAACGTATCATCTTATTGAGGCAAGTGCCGAAGAAACTTCCTTCTGACGGCGTCCCAGAATCAAGTTCAAAAAGGTGCTTATACCTCTACTTAACTCTGATATTTTCCCGAGGGCCCCTGGAACCTGTCAGAGGAATTTTTTCTCCTCGTCGGGGAAAATATTTGGCTAATTTGGCCTATTTATCTGACTGACACACACACACACACACACACACACACACACGCACGCACGCACGCACGCACGCACACATTTATTTATTTGTTTATTTATTTACCTGGAGAGCACTGCCAAAGGGAATGATGCTAAACTTTGTGACTGAATGTTCTGTGTCACAAAAATAATCCAAATTTCCTCATGTCCACTGTCTTAGGGTAAGCTCTCTCATCAGATCTTTAACCGTTGTCATTTGTCAGTCTTTTGTCATTTCTAGTCACTGTTTTATTACTCCTAAGCTAGTCAAGAGCTAGATTTCAGCAGAACAGGTATTAGTTACCTAGGACGACTACGTAAACTAAGGAAGATGATTTTGTGGCTTTTTGTTTCGAGTGTTGCCCATAAGCTGCCAACAGTTTAGTAAATGACTGCCTGTATAAGCAGAACTGAAACTTTATCTTTCTACCTGATCCCTCCAGAATTTAAAAACTCTCCGTGGCTATTTTGATACTTCCTGGCAGTCTGTTTATTTGCATGAGTTCAATAGGAATCTGCTTTCCCTGTAAGAGGACCCATTAAAAACACTGGTGATATTCGCAAGGCTTTGACTGGAATGGGATACCTGAGAGGCACGTGTGTAAACTCAGATAGGAACGGACAGCTTTAAGGAACTAAGGTAGACCTGACAAAAGCCAACAAAGCCCCTTGGAAGAACAGGCCTGGTACCTTGCTTATAGGGTTCCCAGCAGCCTGACGAGGTGACTGAGGAAGGTCACCTCCTGGCAGGTACGGGAACCTCAGGATGTCTCGGGGACCTGGAGAAGGGAGGAATTCACCCAAATCTACAGGTACTGCAGGCAAAACCCGATGGCGAGTCTGGCTTGGCTATCTGGCCTCACGGGGCCTTTGAAAGTTCCATCTGAAATTCCTTGTGAAAAGTGCCAGCAAAGCCCATTTAAAAAAGCCTACGTAATCGATTGCTCTTCTGGATGCGTTTATGCAAATAATCGAGCCAAAGATTAGTTATTTTCTAGGGGAGAGTAGTATCGTTTCAATCACGCGGCCTTTATCTGTACTACATCCTAGTACTAGTCATGGGGACATAAACTGAATTCAGAATTCTAGTTTCCCCAGAAAATATCTGGCTACGATTCTCCAGATGTGTTAGTTGTTGTTCTTCTCCCCCCATCATTTCTATTAAAGTTTCGCTCTTTCCGGTTCCCATATTCCACCACGCATTCTTCATCTCATCACGTTGGTCCTTCCGGAATGGAAGATCCAACTGCAGATGTTGCTATTTAACCTCATAACGCCATTGGTTCTACCTTGCCTAGAGGCCATAAAACTGCAAATAGTCATAGAAATGGAACCCGGAATAGAAGTGCCCGTCTTCCGAGGGCCTCCTCAACTGACCGCTGATGGAGACCTGACTGCGCCCTTTAGTGCACCCCTTCTCAGCATGAAGCAGCCAGAGCGGTCGTCGTCGCCCCCCTTTCCCTAGCAGCAGCTAGGGTCTCTATCTGTAGAGGGGGGAATGAGACAGGGACCCGTGGGCTTAGACACAGTAGGGTGAGGGCCTCCGGAGAAAGCAAGGCAAGACATTCACGGTCGAAGCCATGTCACAATCCATGTCAAGTCCCTATCGAAACTCTGTGTTCAGCGGTATGCAGAGTCGAGGTCACACTAATTCTCTAGGGTCGAGACACTAGACTAGGAATGTAGACATCTTCAGTGAGATCAGTTCCAGGTCAGAAGGCCAGGAGCGACTCGGCCTTGAATGTTTTGAGCGTTCGGCAAAGGCATCTCAGCATAACCCGTGACTTCACTGTCAACAGCCCTGGCAGACAGACAGCAACCCAGCCGGCCCATCTTGAGGGCAGGGCAGCACAGGGCAGGTGGTGCAAGTCCACACCCTAAGCCCTCAATTCTCAAAAATCCTCCACTGCCTCTAAATCCCCTAGACAACACACCACCGCAGGCTCTCTTGTTCCCTCCTGGGGTGAGCCAAGAGCCCCTTCCGCCCAACCCCCCCCCCACCTCTCTCACTTTATTTCTAAACAAAGAAAGCCTCTCCCTGGCTCTCCTACCTTGGGTGTCTGTGAAACTCATTCTTGGACTTCACAAACAAGAACCCTGGCATCGTCAACTCAAAGAATCGGGTGGCCACTGGAAAGGCTTCCTAGCTTTCTCCACCTACGTTATCCTCCATGGGGTTCTTTCCCTCTGGGTACCTAGTTTCTCACTGTCCTTCAGGGTCAAGAAGACCCTTCACCAGAAAACTCCTAGGGGGTGCTGAATATCACCTTCCGATCTTGTCAAGTTGTGACTCCGAAACTACTCAGTCTTCTTTCTTTGAAAATATCTTGTCGGTTTCCAGCCAGGACAGAGGTGAAATATCTTTGGCACTATTGAAAAACACCCCATTGGGTGTAAGGAGTGGAACTCCCCAAAGAGGGTGCAGAGGACATGACCTTCCTAGGCTCCAGAGCCACTGGCAGAGACAGCAGCAGGGAAGAATGGACGCCCCACCCACCCTGCCATAGGTGCCAGGTAGGCAGAAAGCCAAGCCCAGGTGTAGGATGTTCTGAGAAACAATGAAAGAAAGAAAGAAGGGAGGGAGAGAGACAGAGACAGAGAAAGAAAGGAAGGAAGGAAGAAAGAAAGGAAGAAAGAAAGAAAGAGAAAGAAAGAAATGGTAAGAAGGCAGTGGCTATTCCTGGGAGACCAAGGCTCCTCCTTAACAAATATGTCTGGATTTGGAAAGGAAGAGACAGTGTTACTTCCCTGCCTTGCTTGGACCCTACAGACACAGATTCGGAAGAGCTGCTTCCGGCAAAGATGTGGGCTTCTGCCAGTCCTCCCAGGATGCTCTCTCTATCTACCGGCTCTGGTCCCTACCAGATTTCCCCTTGGTGGCCGTGGAAAGGAATAAAGTAGCAGTTGGAGTTACATTCAGCATTACAGTCCTTCCTTTCTCCCCCACACTGACTTCACATCTCCCCACCCCCATATTTTCTCCCCTCATACATATCCTCTCAAGGCTTATTTGTCATTCGCTTTTTGTAACGACGCTTTCTTCGAGGCTATGCTGGGATCTGGAAGACTTTGCTTAGATTCTAGTTGGAATGCTCCTCCTAGTGGCCAAAGTTCTTCTAGGTCGTCATTACCCTGAGGGCTGGCAGTGATTTTTCGGAGCCCTCGCTTTCAACCCGTGGGATTTTCTAACATATTTTGGTTCAGCTGTGTCTGGCCACCAATGGTGCTGTCACTCACTTTTCTGTCCCATCGGTCACAGGGTTTCCAACAGGATGGTTATGAAGCTAACTCCTCAGGACGTAAAATGAGCTGAGTATGGTTTGGCTAGATAGTCACAGCCTCCAGACCCATGGTTTCTGGTGACGGAAGGTGGCGCGCCTGCTTAACTTTTTCAAGTTTCAAGGATTCTCCTCCCTGCTGCCCACTGACAAATCCAAAACTCTCTGGGGACCGACAGGGAGAGGGAGGAAGGGAGGGAGAGAGAGAGAGAGAGAGAGAGAGAGAGAGAGAGAGAGAGAGAGAGAGAGAGAGAGAGAGAGGAGAGATGTGGAGATGGATGTCAGAAGACATCAAAGGGCTTCGTGAGCCCTGACCGATGCGAGCCAGAAGGAGGGGACTGGACTGAGGCCTGGGACAGGGACAGGAGGAGTCTGCTTCACCAGCAGCAGCCGGGCCCGGTGAACGGGATCCCTGTGTCCGCCCGCCTCAAGAAACAGGGCATGTTTAGGAGGGTGCGGGGCCCGAAGGGGAGTTTGTGGGTTGGGGGGCCGGCCCACCCCCCCAACTCCCACCCCCCAAAAGCGTGTCCCAGGTGTTCCGGTTGCACACTGCACTTGCACGGGGGAAGCGTGGGGACCCGTTTCCAGGTGGTGTGTGTGTGTGTGTGATGTGTGAGGTCAAGGGGCTTTGGTGAAGATTGTCCCGCAGGTTGGTTTTGCTCGCTCGCTGGCTGGCTGGCTCGACCCCCGCCCCTGGCGTCTTTTTCCAGGAGGGCGTGGATGTCTGACCGCCCCGATCCCCTTGGGCAGGGAGGCAGTCGGTCAGGGCTTTCCTCCCTTGAGTGGCCTTGGCACACCTTTGCGGGTAGGGCGGGGGCGTTGTGTATTTTCCTCGGTCGGCTCTTGCCTCTGCCGCCACAAAGAATGGAAGGGCAGAGACACGGTAATGAAGCAGCAGACCAAACGTTTTATTGTAAGTGACTGAAAGAGAGGAAAAGTGCAGGCCACCTCAGGGAGGAGGGGCGCCCTCGCCCCGAGAGGTTTCCGTTTTATTGGAAGAGAGCAAGTGTACACTTGGAGAGAGGGGAGTGTGAGATAAAGTTTGAAGGCATGAGCTTAGAAAGTGCAGGCGACCTCAGAGAGAGGAGCGCACCTACGGTTTCAGAGTCGGGTTTTTGGTTTTTATTTCATAGGCTAGGCAGTGGACGATGATCAGGAATGCTGCGCGACCCCGGGCCGGTTGCGGACCGGCCAAAGTGCCCCCAGAATATTCATCTTTGTTCAGACATTAAGTTTCTTCCTCCCTCCCTCCCTCCTCCTCCTCCAGAAAATATACTTCGTTGATCCCTCTCCTGGGTAATCAGCTTCTGTGTGGAAACATATCAGTCAAGATGGTCTGCCTTGCCTCCAGTGGGGGCTGAGGCGCCATCGGTTTGATTAAAATGCAATCTTAGCTTTAAGACAGAATTCTTCCTGAAGAGGCTGGGCCTTTGGGCAGGTGCTCAAGTCAGTCTGACGCTGGTATGTGCTCACTGACACGAGGAAAGCACAGGCTACGGCTGAGATGCTTTTCTTTGCCTGGGGAGTATTCACACTTCTAGGCCAACTTGCTCCTGGCCTTGGCGCTTTCTATCTTTTCACTGGTTTACTCTCTGGGGCCCTTCTAGTACGCTGACCGGCCTTCTTCTCTTTCCCGCCCGCTCCTCTCTGTGTTCCTGCCAAACACATGTGCCCGGAGTTCTGCTGGGTTCAGGCCGGTTTGGTTCGTGCGTCTGTCCATCGGCCGACATCACGACGAGGTCTCCGTGGGGTTGGAGCCTTTCCTTTATTCCTGTTTCCTGACAAGGCCGTCTGTGGCGATTCCGGTGACTTTGCCTGTCCCTCCCTAAGTCTTTAGGAAGAGAAACGTGTCCTTACAAAGAACACCCACCGTGTGGTGGTATACATACACGTGGACTCACAGGTATAGGTGTCTATGGGTACACGGGCACGCACGCCTATGAACGCGTGAGCGTATGCATGCGTGCTTGCGTGTATGTGCGTGCTTACTCTTTTCTTTCAATGCCAGAGGAAAATGCTACTCCTTGTGCTTGTTCTTCTTCTTGCTCTTGTTGTTGTTGTTCTTGCTCTTCTTTTCTTTCTTCTTGGTGTCCTTTCTTACCTTCTTCTTTCTTCTTGTTCTTTACATCTTTTCTTCTTCTTCTATCTTCTACTTCTTTGCTGTTTTCTCTCTCTTCTTCTTCTTCCTGTTCTTCTGCCTCCTCTTTCTTCTTCTTCCTTCTTTTGCTTTTCTTTCTCTCTCTCTCTCTCATCCTTTCTCCTTCCCTTTTTCCCTCCCTTTCTCTTTCTCTGTTTTCTTCCACCCCCTTTCTCTTCTCTCTCTCTCTCTCTCTCTCTCTCTCTCTCTCTCTCTCTCTCTCTTCTGTTCCTCCCTCCCTCTCTTCTCCCTGCCTCCCTCCCTTCCTTCCTTTTCTTTGGGGTGGGGATATCATTAATGAAGAACTACATGAGGAGCATTATGTTTCCTAGGCTTCCCCCATCACCAAGTCCGCCCCCTCCCCCCCACCCCGACGGTCACTGTCCATCAGCGTAGTAAGATGCTACAGAATCACTACTTGTCTTCTCTGTGTTGTATGACCCTCCCCGTGCCCCTCCACCCACATTATGTCTGCTAATAGTAATGCCTCCCCTTCCTCCCCCCCTTATCCCTCCCTTCCCACCCACCCTCCCCAGTCCCTTTCCCTTTGGTAACGAGTTACTCCATTCTTGGGTTCTGTGAGTCGACTGCTGTTTTGTTCCTTCAGTTTGTATTCTTTGTTCTTATACTCCACAGATGAGTGAGATCGTTTGATACTTGTCCTTTTCTGCCTGGCTTATTTCACTGAGCATAATACCCTCTAGCACCATTTCTTCTCATGGCCGAATAATAGTCCACTGTGTTTACATACCACATCTTCTTTATCCACTCATCTACGGATGGACGACTTAGGTTGCCTCCATTTCTTGGCTATTGTAGGTAGTGCTGCGATGAACATAGGGGTGCATCTGTCTTTTTTCAAACTGGGCCGCTGCGTTCTTAGGGTAAATTCCTAGGAGTGGAATTCCCGGGTCAAATGGTATTTCTATTTTGAGCTTTTGGAGGAACCCCCATACTGCTTCCCCCAATGGTGGAACTGATATACATCCCCACCGGCAGTGTAGGAGGGTTCCCCTTTCTCCACAACCTCGCCAGCCAACATTCGTTGTTGTTTGTCTTTTGGATGGTGGCGATCCTGACTGGTGTGAGGTGATAGCTCATTGTGGTTTTAAATGGCATTTCTCTGACGGTGATGAGCGATGTGGAGCGAGCATCTTTTCCTGTGTCTGTTGGCCATCTGATTTTCTTCTCTGGAGAAATGTCCGTTTCGATCCTGTGCCCGTTTTTTCATTGAATTATTTGCTTTCTGCCTGTTGAGGTGCGTGAGCTCTTAGTCTATTTTGGAGGTCAACCCTTTATCGGATCTGTCACCTACGACTATATTCTCTCATACTGTAGGATGCCTTTTTGTTCTATGGGTGGTGTCCTTTGCTGTACAGAAGCTTTTCAGCTTGGTATAGTCCCACTTGTTCATTTTTTTTTGCTTCTGTTTCCCTTGCCCCGGGGAGATAATGGTCATGGAGAAGTCGCTCATGTTTACGTCCAAGAGATTTTAGCCTAGTTTTTTTTTTTTTTTTTTTTTTTGAGAGGGCACCTCTCCTATGTATTGATCAAATGGTTGTTAACAGCAATAAAATTCTGTGGAGGGGACTCGATGCTGAGGACCTATGGAGTGGAGGGAATGCACTTGTTTCCCTCAAGTTCGTTCAGAGAGATAATTTACTGTGCTATGATACAGACTTACTAAAATGCCCTCTTGAGGTACCGTGTCACGGAGCTGGTGCACAGTTTAGCTTCTTTTGCTCCTTCCTGCCTTAGCTCTCTCTCCTCATTAAGCAGCGTTGCAGGGAGAGGGCCACGTGGCATGCCAGGTCAGTGAGAGCCCAAGTGGACCAAAAAAGAAGAGCATAAAAGTGATAACTTACCTACACGGCACGTTGGCTGTCACACCAGCTGCAGGTGAACTCAGTTCCAACTTGGCCTGCGCCGGAAAGGCGAGCTGAACGTGTGAGTCCTCCCAGGAGTTAGACCTCTTTCGAGTGTGGGTGAGAGAAGGATTCAGTCATTACACCGGTTCTGGAGGTAGGGGGACAAAACCGTGTAATGATGTCCCCGAGGACAGGGTCTCTGTGTCCCTCAGCTCACCTGCAGAAATCTGAGAGGTCCCAGAGGAGAGAGCTTGCAAACTGATGGCTGAAGCACTGTCTGTGATGTAAGGTGGAAGGTGAGCTCTCGATATTCAGGAGAGTTGAGGGTTTAGAAGCTGACAGGAGCAAAAGGAACGAAGAGGGGAAATGGACTGTGTGCACGTGTACGGTGACAGCCTGTCGAAAAATGTCTTTTTAATTTAGCGCACCTGCAAACCCACTCGATGACACACCCCTCGCTACCCCCAATTCCCACCCTGGCAGCCCCGACCCCCCCTCAGTTTCCCGTTGTGACACAGATTCTGGAAACGGCTCTTTTCTCCACCATCTCCCTCCGAGTTCTCCCCCCCCTACCATCCATCCAACCTCCTTAACCCAAGCCTTTCGCCAAAAACTGTTACTCGCGATACTGCCCTGGTTAAGAAGGTGGTTTCCTTTGGGATTTGAGCTCACAGCCTCGCTGGCTCACCGGCTTACACGGGGCGCTCTTTCCGAGCTTCCAAGAACTCGTTCTTACACCATCCCAAGGAACAGTCAAGTCTTCTCCCCGCCCCAAGGCGGGATCTGGGATTCCTAGACGGCTGCTTCTGCCCTAGATTTGTTGGGAACGCCATCTCCAACCACCACCGGAAGCTGAGCTTATCAGGGGTACGTATGGTCATGCCACGCTCTTCAAGTAAACCAAGTCTCGGTCATCTGTCGTCCTACCAAGTGTTGCACACGTGCTGCGTTGCTAATGCCGTCTGCTACGTGAATGCTGCTCTCTCTCGGGAGATCATCTTAGCATATATTCAGACGATAGCTGTTTCCGGGTTCAGCTCCGACCATTCTGGTCCTGAGAAGTTCCTATTTCACCTTTCCTCTTGCACTGGCTCTAGTTGTACGATTACGTCTGGCAGGGAACCGTCAGCATGTCTTCAGGAGCCTCAATATTTAAAGAATGGCCTTACAGAGAGTGTTTTGCTCACTGATCAGTGTTTATTTTTTATTTTTTATTCTTCTTATTTTTTTGAGAGGGCACCTCTCCTATGTGTCGATCGGATGGTTGTTAACAGCGGTAACATTCTGTGGAGGGGACTCGATGCGCAGTCATCCATCAAGCCCCAGCCTCATCCTCGAGGGTCTCCCATCTTCTGCAGCATGACGAACAAGGTGTTCCACGGTGACCTAGTTCTTACCCAGTGACTAAGTTCTTACCTGGTGAACGGTGGCTAAGGGCAGTCGTTATCACGGACGCGTTCGGTTTTGATCACGCCTGGTGAACTCTCAACCGTCCAGTCGGCTATGATGGTTTCGATTGATTTTTAATACTCGATTTATATGTGAATCCCACATGTCTCTCCCTTCCTTACTTTTTATTTTCAGTTTTTAATAAAATGCTGAAGTGGTCGGTAGATGCAGGACGAAGGCAGGAGACATAGTTTAGTGCTGTCAGAGGGAGGGCGAATGTAGACGATCAGGTCTGTGCCTGTAGACTGAGTATTAATCCGAGCTAGACAAGGGGCACAGAACATCCACGGACGCAGAAGATTCCTCTCCAAACGGCGGGGGGTCGGGGGGTGGGGTGGGGGGGAGGCTCTAAGCCTCACCTCCGTGGATCCCCAGTTTCTCGCCTGATGGCGCCCCCCTGCGACCTGTGCCTGCCTTATAGGTTGTTCCTCCCGTGAGGAATCTTACCCGTCTCTGGCTAACCCGCCGCCGCCGTCTTCCGGGGCCATATACGGGCAACTGTGAAGTCGGTGAGTGAGAGAGGAGCCGTATTCTTTGAAAGGGGTTATTAGCTTTTTGGCTTCTTTGCAGATGTGTGCCCTGTGGCTTCTGTGCCCGGCCTTTGTCTTGAGGTATCTTTACCGCTCGGAAAGGAGGACGCTACTCGGTGATTTTCGATATGAGGCACGGATTCTACGAAAGGGCTGTCATTAGGAAGGAAAGGAAGAAGAAAAGCTATAGAGGTATAGCAGACGGGAGAGAACACGGGAAGATGGATTCTCTCTCTGACATAACTTCTTGTAGAGTAACCTAAAAGCCTGTGTATGTAGGTTTTAGCAGACTGCGGCTGATCAGACGGCGAGTTCGCACCTTCACAGAATGGGAATACGGACACAGGGCGAAAGCAGACCTACGGTTACCGGCCCTGTCCGGTGAAACCCAGAAAACCAGCGAGGTACCTACCCCCTAGGCATTGGTGAAAACTTATCCATCACAGGATGGATATTGTCTAACTGCACGTGAACGGTTTGAGAGAAATCAGACGAATGAAAGAAAACACACGGCGCATCCCTGGGAACGGTCCACATCCCATTATGTTCTTTTCACGGTAGATAGTCTACAGTCTCACGACTTTGGAGCGCTGCGGCTTGCACTCCTCCTGATTGTGGGTTGAGTTCCGACAATAGCGATGCGGTCAAGTCCGTTGTTGGACTGTACGCACGGGCCCGCTTAGATACCTCCTTCTTCCTTCCTTCCAACGGCGAGGCCAGGAAGCGGCGGGATGAAGGCAGCGACAGCTGCCACGGCGCCGCCAGGATCTTTGTTGAGGTTTTCTGACGATCCGCTTCTGGAATGACTCTCGCAGAGGAGGACGTTGACGGTGGAAGTTTTCTTCATGTCGTATCTTAATTCGTTTTCTGGGTAGGTAGCCAAATTAGGCTCTGATCCTCGGTATGCACACAAACCGACCCCTTTGCCCGCACTTGGTTATGACCTTTATACCGTGGTGAGGAACCTATTGGCGACCGCCACCGGGGAACTGCCTTTCTATTTATTTACTTTTCTAAGAGGACGAAATAGTATCCGAAACCTGTACTTCAGGGTGGGTGGCCATTTCTGACGGTATTCCTTCTTCCTAGGCGAGAGCGTGGGATGGGATGAGTTTCCGTTGGTGGGTGTCCTCCTTCCTCCCTTTGTGTTTACCCTCACGTGCGGGTGGGTGGGTGGGTGGGAGCCCCGGGGCGGCCCGGGATCGGATGGATGGGGGACCTTCACGGCGGCCGGTGGCGAGCTCTCGCCGGCCCTGCGATCCGGATCCGTCCCGCTGACGGACCGACCGGCGCCGGTTGTCGGGCGCCACCTGCCGGCCGCTTTTATGCGGCCTGTTCCCTCTCGAGCTGCGGTGACACCGGGCAAGGGACAGGACGTGGCCACGGTTCCCCGAGGCGGACTTCCAGGAGGACGCGGGTAGCGGGCGCTGCAGGCCCGGTCGTGCCGGGACGCCGGCGCGCTCTGCGCTCGCCGGAGACTGGGGCCGCGGATTCGCTTTCTCGGTTGGTGACTGTCGCCACGCACGCTCGGTCGCTCCCTTGGTGGCCTGGGCCCTGGGAGGCCGCCCGAACGGGTCGACTAGCAGCCAGCGCCGGTGTCCCTCCGCCCGCGGGGACCCACTCACCTACCCACCCGCCGGCCGACCGAGACGGCTGCGGCGGAGAGGGAGACGTAGACGCAAGAGGGAGGAGAGAGAGAGAGAGAGGTGGTCGCGCGCTGTGCCGCGCCGCCCTTTCTGTTCCTTCTCCGTGGCCAGGCCCTCCTCCGTGCGTGTCACACGTCTGCCCGGGCCTCCGCCCCGCCCCGCCCCGCCCCGCCCCGCTCCGCTCGCTCGGCTCGGCGTCCGGCTCCGGAGGTGGGGCTGGGCCCCGTGGCGTACGGGGTGGTCCTCGTGGGGCTCCAGGGGCCTGCCCGCAGTCCCTCGTGTGGGATCCGTTCGTTGTAGGCGCTCACGTTTGGGGGAGAGGGATACGGCCCCTTGCCCCTCCATTCCGTATGTGTGGAAGGACCGGCCCGGCCCGGCCGGCCCGGCATTGTTTCCTTTCTTTTACACAAGTCTCGTCTCTTTGAAGGCCTCCCCTCCCGCCGACTTATCTCCCGGATGTGGGGACCGACCGGCGGCTGGGAAAGGGAAGGGTGATCGCGATCCCGATCCCGATCCCGATCCCGACCCCGACTCCGCTGCCGCTGCCGCGTGTCCCCGGGCCTCCCTGCTGTCACCCACCGACCCGCGCCCCGCCGACTGTCTGACCCCTCCCCCTCCCCCTCCCCCTCCCCCTCCCTTTCCCGCAAGCCCACTTCAACCTCCCAACCCCCCCCAAGGGTCGACCAGATGGCCCCGGGAGCCCTGGAGCCCTGGTGACAGTGGTGTGATGCTGGGGGGATTGGGCCCGGTGGGGACAGGCCACGCGCTCGTCATGGGGGGACCCCGCTGTCCGTGGGGTGGCCCTGTGATTCCTCTCTCGAGAGGCGGTCCGATTGTACCTGCAGAGAGGTGCTGACACCCTGTCACTCGGTGCTTGTCGCTGAGGGACTCTGGGACCTCTCTTGGACGTGCGTGGCACGGCTCCGGGCTTCTTGAGCGTGTGCGGCCGGATAGATGCCCGGCTCCGCTCCTGCATTCCCTGAGGTCGCCACCCGCGTGTGCCTGTGCGCTGGCTCTTGTCGCGTGCGCCCAGGGAGGTCCCGATCTGGGTGCGCACCCTCACGGTGCCTGGTGACCCAAGGGCGGCGGGGGAGGAGGAGACGTGCGCGTGCGCGCGTGTCCGGGTCCTCTTGCCCTGCGTGGTGCTCTCCCCGCCTGCCTGCGGTTGTGTCGTGATGGACTCCCCCACGACCCACCCTGGAGGCTCTGTGCCTCGTGTGTTGGGCGCTTGTCTGGCGTGGGGTTCTCTCGACTGCACCGACTCCGGGGGAAGCAGGCCCCGTCGTCGTTTCCTGGCCTCGGCGGGCTGCCCTCCTCCCACACGCGGCGGGGGCGTCGTCCCCGTGTGCTCCTGATCGATGTGGCGATCTCGCGCTCTCCTGGGCCGGGCCTGAACCGCGCCGGAGCGAGGGACAGACGTTCGGAGCGAACGGGACTGCTCTTCTCGCTGTGCGCGCGCGGGGCCCCTCGCCTCCTGCCCTGTCCCCGCCCACGCCCCCACATCTGCTGCTGGGCTGCGTGGTGTGGGTGAGAAAGGAAGAGAGGCCAGGGGCGTGCGGAGTCCGGCCCGATCTCGTCCTCCCGCCCTCTGCCTCACGGCGTGGGCGGGCCCGGGGTCCCTGGACGCAGCGGACACCCTCGCGTTGGCCTGTGGGCCGTGTCCTGGCGGGCGGGCCTCTCTCCCGTGGTAGGGGAGGGAGGCCGCCACGCCGCCACGCGGCGAGCCCTTCTCCCGGGTCCCGCCGGCGTGTGTTGCTCGGTCCTCTTGTGGTGCTCCTGGAGCGCTCCAGGTCGCCCGTCAGGTGCCTGAGGCCGAGTGGCGGTGTCGTTCCCTTCCCCCAGCAAGCTTCCCCTGCTCGGCTTGCTGCCGCGGTGGAGTGGAGTGAGTGGAGTTGTGAGTGCCTTGCAGAAGTTCCCGTGAACGAGTGGGGGGTCGAGGCGGTAAGGGAGGCACGCCCGGCCCGTGCCCCTCCCCGACCACACACCGTGGGGGTGTGTGGGGGGAAGGGGGTTTTGTGCGGCCCGGGGATAGGGTGCCTCGTCGGTCCCGCTCGCGTGCCGCGGGGGGGCCGACTCCGTCGGGCGCCGTCCCCGTCGGGGCTGGTGCGCTGGCGAGACGCGTGGGCGTGTGACTGCTGCGGTGGGCCGAGCCAAGGACGCGGGGGTGCCGTGGCCGTCTTGGCCAGGCTACCGTCTCACTGGCTCCTTTTGTTAGCTCTCTGGCGTGCTTTGTTTGATGAGTTGCCGCTGTGCGCCTCCAGTGGCACGCGAGAACAGGGAGGCAAAAGGGCGAGCCTGAGGCCCACAGGCACAAGCTCGTGGCCCCCAGCCGTGAGTGACCGCTCATGCCGTCAGCCTGTGCTGCTTTTTTTTTTCTTTTTTCCCCACTATTTTATTTTTTTTTGTTTTTACCCCTACCGCAGACCCCCCCGCCTCCACGTCTCCTCACTCCACGCCCTCGTGAGCAAAAGCCACCGACACCGCCTTGGCCCTTCTCGTGTCAGGCCGGCGCGTGTGTGGGTCCGAGCCGTGGTGCTCTGGTGGGTCGGGGAGCGATACGCCCTCGGTGAGAAAAGCCTTCTCTAGCGATCCGAGAGGGTGCCTTGGGGTACCGGACCCCCCAGCCGCTGCCCCTCCTTTTCTGCGCGTAGTGGGCAGAGCTCCCTGCCACCCCCCGTGGTGAGGGAGTCCGCCGGCCTCCACCCCTACCTACCGCAGGTGGGGGTGGAGCTGGGCGCCGCTCTTTGCCTACCGCGGCCCGCGCCTCCCCCTTGGGAATCGGGGGAGGGTCCCGCGGGCCTTGGCCGGGCGTCCGGCACGCGTGGAGGCAGGCGCGGTGGTGTGGTGCAAGGAGGAAGGAAGGACGGGGCCCGGGTCCCCGAGCCTCCGCCCCACCCCGCTGCGAGCGGCTCCGCGTCCCGAGCTGCAACGGGCAGCAGCGGTGCTTTCGGCAGGTACGTGGTGTAATAAGCAGGAGCCGCCTCGCTCGGGGGCGTCTCCCTGGGGCCGCGGTCCTGGAGTGGGCCCGCCCGGATGGGTGGAGAGAAGACGGGCAGGGCGGCGAGTAAGGCCCGGCACTCGCCGCCCTGCTGCTGCTGCTGCTGCTGCAGTGGGCGCTTCACATGAGAACCCAGGGCCCTTGCCCTCGTGGTGGTTGGGATCTGTCCGGCGGGAGCCTCGGAGGGGGCTGCTGGCATCCTGGGCGGTGCGGGACCGCCCTCGTGCGTGGGGCGGTGGGATCCCGCGCCCGCTTTACCCGGTCGCCCGGCCGTGCCCCGAGGCCCCCGTCTGGACTTGTGCCCGCTCCGCCCTTGGTGTGAACGCGCACCCCCACGACCCGCCTCCCCGTCGCCACCGGCAGTGCCGAGCCGCCTCCGCAGATGCGACCTGCTCCTGGCGTGTTGCCGCCTAACTGTCCGGGAGCCGAAAGCGCCCCTGGTCCCGGAAGGGGGGGCGTCGCTGCCCCGTCCGCGGCCGTGCCGTGGCTACGGCGGGGCGTGGCGTCTCCGCGTGAGGCGCTCTCGGCACCCGGCGTTGGAAGGGAGTGGCTCCGTGCGGCGGTCGGGCGCTGTGTGGCCACGGGGACGTGGGTCGGTGGCGTGCGGGCGTCCCGGCGCTGGCCGTGGTGGCACCGCCAGCACGGTTGGGGTGGCCCGTGGGTTCGACGGAGGCCCGGCCGCTTTGCTTTCCTGGGTGCCGCGGGACCGCCCTCGTGCGCGGAGGCCTCTGGCGGTGAGACCCCGTGTTGCGCGCTCCAGGTCTGAGGCACGCTCTCGAGCCCCCGGGCCGCCTCCCCCGTCCCCCCGCCTTCGCGGGGTTCCGACGGCCACGCCTCCTCTCTCCACCTGTCTCGGCTTTGCCCGATCCGGGGGTCCCGCGCCCCGACCCTGTGTGTCTCGCTCTCCCGGCCCGTGCGGCCCCGCTCCGCTACGTGCCTGCCGCCGCTCGCCCGGTGGCGTCGTCGCGAGTGGGCGCGAGGGGACGCTCCCCCGCCCCGCCTCTGCCCCCGTGGCGTCCCGCCCCGGTGCGCGTGCCCGGAGCGCGCGTCGGGCCCCGGCTGGCCGTCGTCGTGGCCGCCCGTGAGCGCTCTCCCGTGCGGGGAAGGTGGTGTTGGGGGTGTGGAGGGTGGCCGGGCTTCGGTCCGGTTCCCCGACGCCCCCCTCCCCGCGGCCCCGTCCGGGCGGGCGGGCGTGTCGTGCACGCGGGTGGCCTCGATGCGAGCTCCCGGTGCCCCGTCCCCGCTCCCGGTCACGCGCCGCTGGCGGGATCGCCCCGTGGGGTGAGGGCGGGGGTGGTGGTTCGTACCCCCGCCCCTGCGGCGCCCCTCCGCTCGTGGTCGCGTGTGTGCGCGCGCGCGTGTGAGTGCCGCCGCGCGTCG
>NC_080036.1:2809424-2836924 GCF_030020395.1 Manis pentadactyla | reverse complement strand
CTTTTCCTAGCAACGTGGACTCTGTTGTGTTTTACGTTTCTATGCGACGCGGTTTCTAAGTGCATGGGACCACCGTAGGAGCTTGCAGTATGTAGCAGCGACTACGGAGTCTATCAGCTTAGGGTGAAATTCAGGTCACCTACTGCCACAGTGAGCTAGGATTCTTTCTTTCCCACAAAAATATTCTTACAAGTTTTAATAAATTTATAATCAATCTAAAATCATAAACTCATATCTTCATTATACACCCCTCTGCAGGGCACAGTAAGCAGCAAACTACATTTCCCCTTCCTCTGTGTGGATACCGACATCTCCCTGACATAAGACACAGGTCGCCATGACTCCACTACCGAAGGGACTAAACAAGTTCTTACATGGTGAACGATGCAAGGGCATTCATATCATAGAAACTATTTCTGTGTGTTAACTATAAACAATCAAGTCAAGTATGATGTACGATTATTCTTTTTTTTTTTTATACTTGATATGTAATTCTAATAAAATATTGACGTAGTAGGTAAATGCAAGAGATAGATAGAAGGAAGGCATGATTGAGTGCGGTAAGAGAGCAAGTGTCGATGATCAGGTTTGTGCCTATAGACTAGGTCTTAATCCAAACCAGACGAGGGCAGCAAAACATCCAAGGTTGCAGAAGGTTTCTCTCAACCCTGGGGGGTGGGGGGAGGGGGGAGGTTCTAAGCCTCCCCTCTGTTGGTCCCCATTTTCTTGCCTGCCGGCCCCCCTGCCTACGACCGTGCCTGTCTTAGGTTGTTCCTCCCTTGACGAATCTTACCCGTCTCTGGCTAGCCAGCCATCTTCCGGGGCCATACAGGGAGATGTAAAGCTGGTAAGTGAGAGAGAAGCCATATTCTTGGAAAAGGTTAGCTTTTTCCTTCTTGGCAGATGTATGCCCTGTGGCTTCCAGGCCCAGCACTTGTCTTGCAGTATCTTTACTTCTTGAAAAATTATGGGATTTGTTGATTTCACGTGTAAGGCACAAATGCTAGTCAAGGGCTGTCATGAGGGAGGGAGGGAGGGAGGGAGGAAGGAAGGAAGGAAGGAGGGAGGGAGGGAGGGAGGGAGGGAGGGAGGAAGGAAGGAAGGAAGGAAGGAAGGAAGGAAGGAAGGAAGAAAGAAAAAAAGCTAATAGAAGTAGCAGAGGGAAGGAAGAAAAGATGAGAAGATTGATGAAGTGTCAGACAGGGTTATTCAAGTCAATATTCTCTCGTAACTCTATTTCTATAAAACTCTCCATCACTAGTTTCACTAGCATGGTAACAATAAAAGGGGGGTATTCTCAGTGGAAATGGGGTGGTCAATGTTTGACTGACGGTAGGTTTCGGTACTTTATGCTGAGATCGCCATTGGGCCCCGGCGTGTTCCGTTCTTCAGGAGCACTGTCCTGAAAAGCTCCTGGGAAACTTATGTTCTCATCCTTTCCACACTGCTCGGCAGAGGTTAGTTAACCCTTAGCGAAAAGGCAGGTCAAAGCAAGGCCAAGAGTATAATAAAAAAAAAGCGAAATCAAGGTGGGTAATAGGGGGAGCCGGCTGCAAAGGCCCCTGCTTCGTGGGGGTCTTCTTCCAGCCTGAGTTTTGCTACACAGCTTGAATGGCATGGCTCCCTCAGCCACCCCTTTCTCCAACTTGCTCTCTTTCAATAAAACATAATAAACCTTTCAGGTTGCCTCTCCTCCCTGAGGCCGTCCACACTTCTTCACTCTTTAGGTAACTATCAATAAAACTTGTACTGTGCTTCATGACTGTGTCTCTGCCCTTCGATTCTTGTTGGCGGCGGGGAGGGACCAAAACCGAGCGCAATACACAACGCTTCCCCCTGACAGTTTCACCTACTGCACAGGGAGAGAGACCTCCCCAGATGTGGCTGCCCAAACAACACCGTGAACGTGTGGGATGACACCAAGGACTTCCCGCGGGGAGCGGTGGCGGTGGGGGCCGGGAGCCCCATCGATCTGGAAGATGATGGACGATGAAAACCCGGTCCTAGAACAGCGTTGCTTTAGGAGTGAGTGTGATCTCTGGGCCCACAAGCCAGGGTGGAGGAGCCACCCCCTGCCAGGCCTCCCTCGGCCCTGATCACTCCCTCTGAGCCTGGGTACGGCCTAGGAATGCGAACCGGCGACGAGATCTGCAAAGCGCGTCCGGCCCCTCCCTTCCCCAACCCCTTTGACTCGGATGGTCACACACACACACACACCAACCGCCCTCAGCACCCCCACAGCCCCACCCCGACCCTTCCAGGGAAGACATCTTGTATGGCGTCAGCCTCCACGCCCAGGATTCTCAAAGGGTTCACGGGGTTGCCTGGGTTACGAAAGGGAGGCTGAGTTCGGTCTCCGCTTTCAGGGGCGTATCTCAAGAGATCCCGCCCTTATCCCCCATCCCCCACCCCCACCCCCCGCCATTTGCATGCTGCAGCCTGTGGGTGGGGGAGTTGAAGAGAGACATTCAATGGAGAGAAGCCCCGAGGGGGAAGTCAAATGCTCCCATTGAATTGGACCGGGGGGAAGTTTCTGCATTTGAAAGGAGCGATTGAAGGAAGCCCGCTGAAGTCGATCGTCCCTGACCCTCCCCTCCCCCACTCCCGAGTGAGCCCGGCTGACTCGGTGGGAACCGAAAGCTGGGGGTTTCGTGCCGAGGGGGGGGGGGTGAACTAAACTCCTGGTCCCCGGGGAAATTGCACAGGGGAAAAGCCGAGTTGGTATCTCAGACGGAGCGGGGTCAAGGGGATGAGATGCTTGTGGACGACACAGGGAGGGCTGTTCGGTGACCTCCCGCCTTCCCCTTCCTCTGAATGAGAAGAGGGCAGAGGGGAACGGGTGGGGGTGGGGGTGGGGGCGGGACCCGGATGTGACCGTCAGCCTGCCCGGGGACTGAGGCTGGGGGGCGGCGGTGGCGGCGGCGGCCCCGCCCTGCCGCCCCTGGCCGCTCGATCCGTTCGTTCTGGGACCTGCGGGCAAGGGCAAGAAAAACACATGCCCGACAGCGGGGTCGCTTTGGCTAGGCGGACTCACCCCAGCAGCGCGGCTTCATGCCTCACGTCATGGTCGCTCCCACTCCCCCAGCCCACCCCAGCCCCGACTCTAGCCAGGGAGACAGACAGTCAGGAATTTTCTGGTTGAGCCTGGGTCGGTCAGAGACATAGGTCATGGATGCCTCCCCACCCACAAGAAGGTGGAACCACCCACCTGGGAGATGGAGGAGGAGACTTTCGTCCCCACGTGGAGGTGACCCCATCCAAAATCATAATAAAAATAACAACCGTTTTCTTTGGAAGACTTCCTTCCTTCCTTCCTTCCTTCCTTCCTTGCCCTGCCTTGAGAAAAACCCTCCCTTTCTGTCGTCTCTCTTCTCTCTCTCGTCACTAGGTGGCGTGCTTGCCTGATTCAGAGATCACTTCCTCAAGCCGAGGGGATCTGCTGGCCAGGGACCTTGGCCCAAGTGTGTTTTCGAACAGAACAGTTGATGTTCTAGGGTACCCTTGGTGGGGATGAGCAAAGCCAAACTCCCCTCCTCGCTGACAAGTCCTCAGAACTCTCAGGAGAGCGACCGAGAGGACGGATCTCGGAGACGGAAAGGCTTCTTGAGCCCTGACAGATGCTAGCCAGCCGGGAGGAGGACTGGACTTGAGGCCTGGGATGGGGACGAGAATGGTCTGCTTCGCCAGCAGGCAGGCCCGGTTCACGGGAACGCTATGTCCACCCGCCTCAAGAAACGGGGCGTGGTTAGGAGGGTGCGGGGCCGGGGACACCCGCCTCCAGGGGGGAAAAAAAAAAAAAAAAAAAAAAAGTCGTTTCCCTTCCCCTGGGACGATGGCTGGCTCCAGCGGGGCGAGCCCGGGAACGGGTGGTTGGTTGGTCAGTCCGTCCATAGACAAGGCTGGTAGACGACTCGTGGGGGATGGCCAGACGCTGGTCCCACACAAGGTGTGTGGGCGGGGGGTGCAGTGGTTCTGGGGTCCGTCTGGACAGTGGCCGCAACGACTGCATGTCAGAAATGTGGAGCTGGCCACCGAGCGACCTGGCCCCTGGCCGGCCTAGCCGGTGGCCAGCGGCATCCTCTCCCTGTCCCCCCGGCCCCCGTTCCGCAGCCCTCTGTCCTGTGGCTTGATTTGGGCTGGCTGTCTCACCCCTTCCTAACCAGCCCCCCACTCCCCCTTTTCGTCACGATCTTTTGTAGAGCTGTAACGTGTGTTTTATGTTTCTATTTTACCTAGGCCCTTTTATGGTCAGGGCATCGTCCGTCCCCTGTTGCTAGGAAAGCTCATTCCCAAGGAGGTCATGCCCCTCGGAGGAGGGCGATTGAAACATGACTTCGGATGAGATGAGATATTCCCGGCCCGTGACAAGTCCAGGGCAGCAACAAGACAAGACGGAAGGAAGGAAGAGGGGAAGAGGAAGGGGGTGGGGGCTGAGGGGAGCGGGGAGGGAGAGCCAGAGAGAGACAGAGACAGAGGGAGAGGGAGAGGGGGAGAGAGGGAGAGAGAGAAGAGGATGAACTATACTATCTATCCGTCAACTGTCCTCATCAGGGATCCTCAATTTCCTTTCCTTAAGGAAGAGCATCTTTTTCAGGGAAAGGCCTAGATGGCTCATTCGCTCTGTCCAGCAGGCAAGCATTGTGCTGTCTGTGGTTTCGTTCCCAGGCTGACATCATGGCGAGGAACAACGGGTACGAAGGTTCCAGGAAATAACACCAAGCACCCGTGACGGTAGAGCAACACAGACCGTCGGTAAGACGGTTTTCATCCACGAGCCCCGTGACCCCGACCGTCATTCTGCCGTCTCCCCTAAGTCGGGGTTGGATCCCTCAGGGCCCTTATTGGTATAAGAGCGACAGCCCGATGAAACCCAACCGTTTTAGGCATTTCAGGAGGGTGCCTGGGCTTGAGATTTCCGGGACCCCACGCCTCATGTGCAGTGCTCAGAAGGATGACGACAGGAGAGGAAATCTAAGGGATACGAAGGAGGGTGGTTGTGAATCTCTCAGGACACACAGGCCTGGTCCGGACCCTTAGGTGGAAGCGGTCCGCTCTGCGATGGCAGCGGCGGCTGCTTCCCTTCCTAGTCATGCGGAATCGGAGATGGCAGATCGGGAGTGCCGGACGGACGGGTCACTAGGTGGATTAGCCTTCCCCCTGACCCCACCCCCACCCCCACTTTGTAATATTTCATTTCATTTTATTTTATATTTTATTTTGGGGGGTGGGGGTGGGGGGTTTAAAGGTTAGTTAACACGGATCCAGGCGTCGACTCCCTGGGCTCTGGCTCCACGGGGCATCACAGGAAGTACTTGGACATATGTCAACGTGTGAGGTTGGAAAGAACTTCTGTGGGTGGGGGTGAGCTGAGCCGTCTCTTTGGGCAGCACACAAACTGTCCGGGTTGGATTGGGTTTCCCACGGCCCTGACCGACTGTGGATGTCTGCAACCACCCACCCACCCACCCACCCACCAAGGAGCCCGTCTTCATGTCTCTCTGAGTCGGGACCAGGCTGCTTCTGTGTCGCAGAGACATCAGGATGTCGAGCGTCTGACAGCCAGGGGGTTCGGATCGGGTTTGGTGTGCTGGTAGGAGAGAGGCATGCACTGGATCCACCTGGGCCACCAGCTTTATGGATTCGGTGGCTGCTGCCACCTTGGTGGGCCAGTCAGCTAGGGCATGTCCCCAAAGCCCAGGTTTCGTTCCTTCCACGGGAGCCTCCGTTTGGATGACAGCCGTATCGTGGGGTAACAGAATCATCATCGTCAGGGATCCGATGAGACTAGAACGTTCCCGATTTCTAGGAGTTCCACATCATTTCCAAAGCAGTGATGGACCCCTACCTACAAACAGAGCACACAGAAAGCTTTGTAGGCCTATCTTGTCGGACAGTGTTTCCCGTGGAAACTTCACACAATCAAAACCAGTTTAGCCACTTAGAATTGGACTGGAGTAAGTTTGTCTGAAGTATCAACACAGGTTTCTGGTTTCTTCCCTCCCTCCGCCTCCCCCTCGCCCTCTCCTCTCCTCTCCTCTCCTCTCCTCTCCTCTCCTCTCCTCTCCCTCCCTCCCCCTCTCCTCTCCAGCTCCCTCTCCCTCTCTTTCTCACTCGCACTTACTTACACACTCCGTAGACTAGGATAACTGTGGTTAGGGTCCGGAGTCGACCACCACCTCTTCAAATAGACAGAAGATAATGCAAGTCACACAGCGAGGTTTATTTCCAGCTAGCTGGGGTCCAAGTGTCTGCCCGACGCAGCGGGTTTCCACAAGGACCCAGAGCACTCAAAGCCAGGGGTTTCTATGGCATTTTCGAAAAGCACTGACTCACAGTAACTTTCCATAAATTTTGGCTTGTGCTACATCCTGGGGGTTAAGCAAAAGCAAGATAAGACCACTCCTCAAATGTTAGGGTGGTTCAGCAAGATAAGCTGACCAGAGTCGCAACCGCCCGCAACCCGGTGTCCATGATTAACTTGTTCTTCAACACCTGTTTATCAAGCCTTACCCAGTTCCTCCTTTCCTGAGTCCTGCACTCAGAAAACGGCTCTTTGGCCCTTAAGATGGCCATTCTCATGCTAATTCATTCCTACACTGTGAAAAAAGATGCTTGGCTGTCTGTGTGCCCAGAGGGACAATGAAAGTCTTCACAGGCAAAATACGGGAGGGGACCCGGTTGCTGGCAAAACTCAGCTCTTTTACTAGGAAGCACACTCCATTTTCTTAACGAATGAAAGACCCAATGAAGGCAACACCCAGCACAGGAAAATCGTTTGAAAAGTCGATGCCTTTAAAGGCAATGCACACACATCACACACAACACACACAACACACACAACACACACACAACACACACAACACACACACACACACACAACACACACACACACACACACACACACACACACACACACACACACACACACACACACACACACACCAGCCCTTTCACAGTCTCTCACATAGGAAGAGCAGACCAATAGTCCCAGGACACTTTGTCTTCCTGACACAGAGAAAACTAGATTTTATTCTTGTGCCAGCTTACTTCTGCTATTAAAAATCATCTTAAAGAAACTCATTTAGATCGTAGCTGGCCTGATCACACACGTCGATTCTTTTCCCAAGGTTCCTTTTCACAGCCCTTCTGCAACTTTCTTCTTTATGTTCAGCTTTCGTCCAAAGATTTCCTTTTTTCAGGAACCAGCCTCTCACACTTTTAGGACACCATTTCTTTTCCTCTCTCAATTCCTCTCTTCCTTCCCTCTTTCCTTTCTGCCACCAGCCCCTCCCTCTCCCTCCAACCCCCTTCCTCCTCCCCTCCCCCCCCCAGTGAAAATGCATTTCTGTGTCTCATACCTTCTTTGACTGAAAGCATAAAGCATACGTCCCACTTTTCCTGCATACAGAGATGTTTCCTGTATTTATTATTGCCAGTGGCTTTTGTGACACTTAGAAGGATTCTTAGCTTGCCGAGACATCACTTCCTGTTTTTTTTTTCCCCCTTAATCTATAAAATTTTGGTTTCTGTTGTTAAGTAGCAAGCATATCAAAAATGTGTGGAGAACGACCACCACTCAGCTTTCATAAACCCACTTTTCTCATATGGAATATGTTTTCAGGAAGAAGTAACACGTGGCAGAGGCGATGGAGGCCTCCCGTGCATCACTTGAGCCCATTTGCCTCCTGTTTCTGCGGAGGTAAACATGAGCCAGATTGGGGTGTTCACCCTTCCCGTGTGTGTTCTTAGGCTTTTAGTATATGTGTCACAGCAGTCTTGCTTGGCATGTTCTGAAACGACGAAACCTTCTCACAGGGCACATCGCTTGGCCATTTCTTAACTCATCATGGTTCCTGAGGGGAAGCCAAAGTAGTACACGTACCTTGTACTCATTCGTGTCGGCAACCAAAGATGACAAACAAACCTCTTGCACGGTCCATTTGCTAATGGGCACTGGTTCCAGGGTTCCACAGTTAAAACAGCAGTACTGCAGTGAACTTTCTGGACACGTCTCCGTGAGGAGAGTTGGCATGGCGAGAATGACCGTCGCCTACGATGCCCACAGAATGGGTGAGTGCATTGGCATCTCCAAATAAACTAGGTGTTGCGGACCACTCTCCGAGGTGATCGCAGAAGTCTCCCTGCCGCCAGCAGAGACGAGAGAGCCCACGGCTCCAAACTCAGCAACGTGGTAAGCATCGGGGTTCGGTTAGATTTTCACATACGTCCGCCCATCGAATGGCAGTGCCACGGTATCTCAAGGTTGTTTCCGTGTACAGTTCTCGGGTGACTGGTGAGAGGAAGTAGCTCGTCAGGGGGAAAAGGACTATTCCGGGATGCTCGCCTGTGAATCACCCTTCCCGGATTCTTGCACCATCGTCTGGATTTCCAGCGAGCCCTCCGTCAGTGACACGGCACGCAATCAGAAGTTTGGATTCTAGCATGAACGCATGTTTCGACCTCTGCTGTGTGTGCTTCTTGTCTGCTCTGGTATCCACGAGTCTTTCCTTTGCTTTGGTTTTCATGGACAGATCTTGGATCCATCCTTCCTGACAGGAAGTGTCTGCATAAATGGACAGCAGCCTGTGTGCTGTGCCATTGAGTCGCGGGTTATTTTCACATTTCAAAAGCGTTTCCCCCCCACCCCCATGGAGGTTTGACGTCGATCTTGTGTGGCTATCCTGGATACCTATCAGCTACATGACGGATATTTATGTGCCTCGTTTCTCCAAGTTTCAGAGGTAGCAATTTTGCCTCCTCTCATTTCTGAATCTTAGACCGTTAGCATCATCAACTCCTCTGAAGCGTATCTGATATTTGTATTTGTTTGAATAGAAGAATCTTAATCTATAGAATAGGTTCCAGAGAAGTTATTACAGATGCATACCGTCTGTGTGATCCTGGTGCGAGCATATTACATCTTATTCCAGAACACAGTGCAGTGTATCAGACTTCCAATATTTGGATGTGCACTTTGAACCCCCGCCCCCACCCCCACCCCCACCACCCCCACACACATGTGAGATACACTTTTCACGGATGTCAATACAGTGCACGGGGTGGCTGGTGGGTGGGCACAAAAAACAAAAACAAAAAAGGACTCCCTGAAGTATATACTTTGGCCAAAATACTGGGACTCTTTCAACGTGAAAAGCAAAGCAGAAATATGGACTTTTAAAGACCCTACCTGTCTGGTATGTGCAGTGTAAATCAACGAGACGAATACCCGGGTCAGTAAAATGTTCACAAGGAAAGATTTCCTATGAACTCTCAGTAAGCTTGTCCACATCTAGCCCTCACGTATGTAGGCCGTTTGGGCAGCCGTGCGAAAACTGCCTCTTAAAGGATCAAGCATCAGAATCAGAGAGGAAGAGTTTGCAGTAGACTCACTGGCACCCGGATAGTTTAATGCACCTACATGTACATTTTACATCAGAGTCAAAATTGGAGTTCTGGTAATCCCGTGGAGACATCTTGCTGAAATGCCACGAAAATGGTTGCCGCGTTCCAAGGACCTAAACGACAACACCAAAGGAAAAAAAAAAAAAAAAAAAAAAAGTCAATGCAGAGTTCAGTTCACTCCAAATATGTTTTCAGTCGCTAGTCTGGACCAGGCATTAGAGCTAAGGAAATGGTTCTCCTTCCTATGGAGTTTACGATCTAGTGAAAAAAAACTGCAAGTGACGGAAGGAACTGTTTGTCTCTTTCTCTTGGTGCCTGCCTCTGCCTCTTACACGTTAGCACGTTGACTCTGTAAACCATTTCTGGTGAGGAAAATCAGCTTCCACCTCTCATCGGGAGAGTCATCTACTTTCATGCGTGAGGTTGACGTGCTGTGCTGTCACCGTGGACGGGACACACGGGACTTGCAGCAGCAGCAGCAGCAGCAGCAGCAGCAGCAGCAGCAGCAGCAGCCCAGAGTTCCAGACTGGGAAAGGATAGGAACACTCGGGTCTACTTTCAGTCTCCTGGACTTTCATTTCTCTGGCTCTGGGTGAACCAGTTTCCAGCGAGGCATCCAACGGAACTAGGGGAACTGTTGACTACCTGGCATCCTCTAAGAGTGCCACTTCTGGGCGGGTACACAAAAACTAGCCAAACTCCCAAAAGGCGTAAAGGAGGAGCACACTGGTAAGGTCCCACGAGATCCAGAGCTCCGAGGCGACTCTTGCTCAGTGGGAAGGCAAGAGGGGAATCGAGGCAAGGTGCAGGCCACGCTGGTAAGGAGTGCTCAAGTCCAGTGGGCCTGGCAGAGGAGGTGATGACCAATCGTTCTAAAACTTCCAGAAAATTCTAATAAAAGATGTTATGTTAAGCACGAAGGCTGATTTAAGTGGAACCGAAATGGACGTGTCCTTGCTACAATCAGCTGCCTAAGTTTACCGGCAGGCATTGAAGTGGATGGTATCTGCTAAATCTTTCCAGGCTCCAGGGCGAAGCGAGGGGACGCCCTCCCACAGAGAAAAGGCCGACCGACCGACCGACCGACCGACGGACCGACCGACCGACCGGACCGACCGACCGACCGGGTGTGTCGCACGGCTGTCTTTCTCTCTCCCAGGTGGGAGCTTCCTCTTCAAGTTAAAGCCAGACACACACGCCTCTGGCTTGCCTTTCTAAAGAACTGGGAGGGATGTCGGTCCCCAGAGCCTGAAAAGGAAGAAGTGTCTTCTCTTCTGCCCACAAGCCTGACCTCAATACAAACTCTCGAACGGAGAGGCTTGGCCCCCAAGAGAAGTAGACAGTCTGATAAGGTGATGCAGCCAAATCTATTTTAATGCAAGGAAAGAAAATAGTCAAAAGTCCTGTGAACTACTACAATAGGGGACTCGTTCTCTAAATCTTTTTGGTGAAAACCTAGTCTACTTATCGAGCTCATTATCTTCAAAATTTTGGAGGTTCTCTTTTGTTTTTAAACTAGACTCCCCAAAACGGAAGAAATCTGTCTTCCGCAGCACGGCCTGGCTTTCAGTGACTGGTGCTAGAATGGTACTTGCATTTTATTTCCAGCCCCCTGGACACACACAGTCCCTATCATTTCAGAGCCTTCATTCAGCCCTGTTAGTCTGGGGCCGTCGAAACCTTTACCCAGTTATGTCAACTGCTCACCTTCAGAGTGTATTCTTGAGAACTGAGACACTTTGGGTCAAATGAGCTAAAAGGAAGCAAGGCAATTGGATATATTAGTAACTCAAATCTTTGTGTCGGTTTATCTGTCTGTCTGTGTATATGTTCTCTCATGAAAAGTATTGCTAGCTGTAGTACATTACATCTCAATCTGTATGTTGGTGTGTGTGTCTAAGTGGGTCAATGAGAAATCTATTTCTACCTCCGGATGGTACTAATAAAATGGATTTACAGACAAGCGCTTGTGAAAATTGGGCGTTCTAAAACTTCCAGAAAATTCCAATAAAAGATGTGAAGCGTGAATGCTAATTTAAGTGGAACCGAAAGGGACGTGTCCTTGGGATTTTCAGCTGCCTACGTTCACCTGCAGTCATTTAGGTGGATGTTATCTGCTAAATCTTCCCAGAATAAAATGCTTAGAGGCTTGACTCTGTCTCACATTCAGTCAAGGTTTGGCATAGTGAAGAATGAGTCGGCTAAGTGTGTAGCAAGCGAACAGCTCAATACTAATTGTGTGTCGCAGTGTGTAATCCCACCGACAGCCTGCCTGAGAATTTTTGTCGTCACCTAAAATCTTAAAGTTTTGCTCAGTTCAGACATATTCTGTGCTTAGTGGGACTGTGCCTTAAAGCACACGATTCCAGAAATTAGTCAAGGTGCTCATAAATTTGTCCATCTAAAGAAGGCTAGTGTGACGGCTTACAATAGCCTACTTCTCAGTGTTCACTGAAAATTGCAAGTTCCTAACGATTTTGAATTTTAACTAAAAGTATTTGAAGTCATGAGGAAAACATTTGTGCATGCTAAAAAAAAAAAAAACAACGGGTCTTTGGATAAAAGGAAGTAACTTTGTTCTAAAGTACAGCTGTTTCTTTAAAGAGGGAGAACACGGATGTGTAAGGAAAGTTGTGGAAAGCTTGTGGAAAAACGGATATGGTCATGCTCTGTGAAATAAAAGCAAATGAGTCTCGATATCAAGGACACGGCAAAATTCGAATTTTGTTTTCGGCGAACAAGACAATGTTTTCTCAAACGGTTAGTCTGCTGCTCTTCGTGTTGAAAGATTGCAAAAGGTTTTCTAATGGTTTTATCAAAGCAGTTTCTCATGCTTCAAGTCTCAAGGAGTCGTCTGAGTATTGAAGAAAATGAGATCCCCCCGGTAAAAGGACTAAAAGCTAAACGTTGCTCACGACTGTGGAACCTTCTGTATTTGCCTTTGAGGTATTTTGTGGTCATGCTGGTTAAGTGGATAAGTATTGCTTCTTGGCAACGTATCATCTTATTGAGGCAAGTGCCGAAGAAACTTCCTTCTGACGGCGTCCCAGAATCAAGTTCAAAAAGGTGCTTATACCTCTACTTAACTCTGATATTTTCCCGAGGGCCCCTGGAACCTGTCAGAGGAATTTTTTCTCCTCGTCGGGGAAAATATTTGGCTAATTTGGCCTATTTATCTGACTGACACACACACACACACACACACACACACACACGCACGCACGCACGCACGCACGCACACATTTATTTATTTGTTTATTTATTTACCTGGAGAGCACTGCCAAAGGGAATGATGCTAAACTTTGTGACTGAATGTTCTGTGTCACAAAAATAATCCAAATTTCCTCATGTCCACTGTCTTAGGGTAAGCTCTCTCATCAGATCTTTAACCGTTGTCATTTGTCAGTCTTTTGTCATTTCTAGTCACTGTTTTATTACTCCTAAGCTAGTCAAGAGCTAGATTTCAGCAGAACAGGTATTAGTTACCTAGGACGACTACGTAAACTAAGGAAGATGATTTTGTGGCTTTTTGTTTCGAGTGTTGCCCATAAGCTGCCAACAGTTTAGTAAATGACTGCCTGTATAAGCAGAACTGAAACTTTATCTTTCTACCTGATCCCTCCAGAATTTAAAAACTCTCCGTGGCTATTTTGATACTTCCTGGCAGTCTGTTTATTTGCATGAGTTCAATAGGAATCTGCTTTCCCTGTAAGAGGACCCATTAAAAACACTGGTGATATTCGCAAGGCTTTGACTGGAATGGGATACCTGAGAGGCACGTGTGTAAACTCAGATAGGAACGGACAGCTTTAAGGAACTAAGGTAGACCTGACAAAAGCCAACAAAGCCCCTTGGAAGAACAGGCCTGGTACCTTGCTTATAGGGTTCCCAGCAGCCTGACGAGGTGACTGAGGAAGGTCACCTCCTGGCAGGTACGGGAACCTCAGGATGTCTCGGGGACCTGGAGAAGGGAGGAATTCACCCAAATCTACAGGTACTGCAGGCAAAACCCGATGGCGAGTCTGGCTTGGCTATCTGGCCTCACGGGGCCTTTGAAAGTTCCATCTGAAATTCCTTGTGAAAAGTGCCAGCAAAGCCCATTTAAAAAAGCCTACGTAATCGATTGCTCTTCTGGATGCGTTTATGCAAATAATCGAGCCAAAGATTAGTTATTTTCTAGGGGAGAGTAGTATCGTTTCAATCACGCGGCCTTTATCTGTACTACATCCTAGTACTAGTCATGGGGACATAAACTGAATTCAGAATTCTAGTTTCCCCAGAAAATATCTGGCTACGATTCTCCAGATGTGTTAGTTGTTGTTCTTCTCCCCCCATCATTTCTATTAAAGTTTCGCTCTTTCCGGTTCCCATATTCCACCACGCATTCTTCATCTCATCACGTTGGTCCTTCCGGAATGGAAGATCCAACTGCAGATGTTGCTATTTAACCTCATAACGCCATTGGTTCTACCTTGCCTAGAGGCCATAAAACTGCAAATAGTCATAGAAATGGAACCCGGAATAGAAGTGCCCGTCTTCCGAGGGCCTCCTCAACTGACCGCTGATGGAGACCTGACTGCGCCCTTTAGTGCACCCCTTCTCAGCATGAAGCAGCCAGAGCGGTCGTCGTCGCCCCCCTTTCCCTAGCAGCAGCTAGGGTCTCTATCTGTAGAGGGGGGAATGAGACAGGGACCCGTGGGCTTAGACACAGTAGGGTGAGGGCCTCCGGAGAAAGCAAGGCAAGACATTCACGGTCGAAGCCATGTCACAATCCATGTCAAGTCCCTATCGAAACTCTGTGTTCAGCGGTATGCAGAGTCGAGGTCACACTAATTCTCTAGGGTCGAGACACTAGACTAGGAATGTAGACATCTTCAGTGAGATCAGTTCCAGGTCAGAAGGCCAGGAGCGACTCGGCCTTGAATGTTTTGAGCGTTCGGCAAAGGCATCTCAGCATAACCCGTGACTTCACTGTCAACAGCCCTGGCAGACAGACAGCAACCCAGCCGGCCCATCTTGAGGGCAGGGCAGCACAGGGCAGGTGGTGCAAGTCCACACCCTAAGCCCTCAATTCTCAAAAATCCTCCACTGCCTCTAAATCCCCTAGACAACACACCACCGCAGGCTCTCTTGTTCCCTCCTGGGGTGAGCCAAGAGCCCCTTCCGCCCAACCCCCCCCCCACCTCTCTCACTTTATTTCTAAACAAAGAAAGCCTCTCCCTGGCTCTCCTACCTTGGGTGTCTGTGAAACTCATTCTTGGACTTCACAAACAAGAACCCTGGCATCGTCAACTCAAAGAATCGGGTGGCCACTGGAAAGGCTTCCTAGCTTTCTCCACCTACGTTATCCTCCATGGGGTTCTTTCCCTCTGGGTACCTAGTTTCTCACTGTCCTTCAGGGTCAAGAAGACCCTTCACCAGAAAACTCCTAGGGGGTGCTGAATATCACCTTCCGATCTTGTCAAGTTGTGACTCCGAAACTACTCAGTCTTCTTTCTTTGAAAATATCTTGTCGGTTTCCAGCCAGGACAGAGGTGAAATATCTTTGGCACTATTGAAAAACACCCCATTGGGTGTAAGGAGTGGAACTCCCCAAAGAGGGTGCAGAGGACATGACCTTCCTAGGCTCCAGAGCCACTGGCAGAGACAGCAGCAGGGAAGAATGGACGCCCCACCCACCCTGCCATAGGTGCCAGGTAGGCAGAAAGCCAAGCCCAGGTGTAGGATGTTCTGAGAAACAATGAAAGAAAGAAAGAAGGGAGGGAGAGAGACAGAGACAGAGAAAGAAAGGAAGGAAGGAAGAAAGAAAGGAAGAAAGAAAGAAAGAGAAAGAAAGAAATGGTAAGAAGGCAGTGGCTATTCCTGGGAGACCAAGGCTCCTCCTTAACAAATATGTCTGGATTTGGAAAGGAAGAGACAGTGTTACTTCCCTGCCTTGCTTGGACCCTACAGACACAGATTCGGAAGAGCTGCTTCCGGCAAAGATGTGGGCTTCTGCCAGTCCTCCCAGGATGCTCTCTCTATCTACCGGCTCTGGTCCCTACCAGATTTCCCCTTGGTGGCCGTGGAAAGGAATAAAGTAGCAGTTGGAGTTACATTCAGCATTACAGTCCTTCCTTTCTCCCCCACACTGACTTCACATCTCCCCACCCCCATATTTTCTCCCCTCATACATATCCTCTCAAGGCTTATTTGTCATTCGCTTTTTGTAACGACGCTTTCTTCGAGGCTATGCTGGGATCTGGAAGACTTTGCTTAGATTCTAGTTGGAATGCTCCTCCTAGTGGCCAAAGTTCTTCTAGGTCGTCATTACCCTGAGGGCTGGCAGTGATTTTTCGGAGCCCTCGCTTTCAACCCGTGGGATTTTCTAACATATTTTGGTTCAGCTGTGTCTGGCCACCAATGGTGCTGTCACTCACTTTTCTGTCCCATCGGTCACAGGGTTTCCAACAGGATGGTTATGAAGCTAACTCCTCAGGACGTAAAATGAGCTGAGTATGGTTTGGCTAGATAGTCACAGCCTCCAGACCCATGGTTTCTGGTGACGGAAGGTGGCGCGCCTGCTTAACTTTTTCAAGTTTCAAGGATTCTCCTCCCTGCTGCCCACTGACAAATCCAAAACTCTCTGGGGACCGACAGGGAGAGGGAGGAAGGGAGGGAGAGAGAGAGAGAGAGAGAGAGAGAGAGAGAGAGAGAGAGAGAGAGAGAGAGAGAGAGAGAGGAGAGATGTGGAGATGGATGTCAGAAGACATCAAAGGGCTTCGTGAGCCCTGACCGATGCGAGCCAGAAGGAGGGGACTGGACTGAGGCCTGGGACAGGGACAGGAGGAGTCTGCTTCACCAGCAGCAGCCGGGCCCGGTGAACGGGATCCCTGTGTCCGCCCGCCTCAAGAAACAGGGCATGTTTAGGAGGGTGCGGGGCCCGAAGGGGAGTTTGTGGGTTGGGGGGCCGGCCCACCCCCCCAACTCCCACCCCCCAAAAGCGTGTCCCAGGTGTTCCGGTTGCACACTGCACTTGCACGGGGGAAGCGTGGGGACCCGTTTCCAGGTGGTGTGTGTGTGTGTGTGATGTGTGAGGTCAAGGGGCTTTGGTGAAGATTGTCCCGCAGGTTGGTTTTGCTCGCTCGCTGGCTGGCTGGCTCGACCCCCGCCCCTGGCGTCTTTTTCCAGGAGGGCGTGGATGTCTGACCGCCCCGATCCCCTTGGGCAGGGAGGCAGTCGGTCAGGGCTTTCCTCCCTTGAGTGGCCTTGGCACACCTTTGCGGGTAGGGCGGGGGCGTTGTGTATTTTCCTCGGTCGGCTCTTGCCTCTGCCGCCACAAAGAATGGAGACACGGTAATGAAGCAGCAGACCAAACGTTTTATTGTAAGTGACTGAAAGAGAGGAAAAGTGCAGGCCACCTCAGGGAGGAGGGGCGCCCTCGCCCCGAGAGGTTTCCGTTTTATTGGAAGAGAGCAAGTGTACACTTGGAGAGAGGGGAGTGTGAGATAAAGTTTGAAGGCATGAGCTTAGAAAGTGCAGGCGACCTCAGAGAGAGGAGCGCACCTACGGTTTCAGAGTCGGGTTTTTGGTTTTTATTTCATAGGCTAGGCAGTGGACGATGATCAGGAATGCTGCGCGACCCCGGGCCGGTTGCGGACCGGCCAAAGTGCCCCCAGAATATTCATCTTTGTTCAGACATTAAGTTTCTTCCTCCCTCCCTCCCTCCTCCTCCTCCAGAAAATATACTTCGTTGATCCCTCTCCTGGGTAATCAGCTTCTGTGTGGAAACATATCAGTCAAGATGGTCTGCCTTGCCTCCAGTGGGGGCTGAGGCGCCATCGGTTTGATTAAAATGCAATCTTAGCTTTAAGACAGAATTCTTCCTGAAGAGGCTGGGCCTTTGGGCAGGTGCTCAAGTCAGTCTGACGCTGGTATGTGCTCACTGACACGAGGAAAGCACAGGCTACGGCTGAGATGCTTTTCTTTGCCTGGGGAGTATTCACACTTCTAGGCCAACTTGCTCCTGGCCTTGGCGCTTTCTATCTTTTCACTGGTTTACTCTCTGGGGCCCTTCTAGTACGCTGACCGGCCTTCTTCTCTTTCCCGCCCGCTCCTCTCTGTGTTCCTGCCAAACACATGTGCCCGGAGTTCTGCTGGGTTCAGGCCGGTTTGGTTCGTGCGTCTGTCCATCGGCCGACATCACGACGAGGTCTCCGTGGGGTTGGAGCCTTTCCTTTATTCCTGTTTCCTGACAAGGCCGTCTGTGGCGATTCCGGTGACTTTGCCTGTCCCTCCCTAAGTCTTTAGGAAGAGAAACGTGTCCTTACAAAGAACACCCACCGTGTGGTGGTATACATACACGTGGACTCACAGGTATAGGTGTCTATGGGTACACGGGCACGCACGCCTATGAACGCGTGAGCGTATGCATGCGTGCTTGCGTGTATGTGCGTGCTTACTCTTTTCTTTCAATGCCAGAGGAAAATGCTACTCCTTGTGCTTGTTCTTCTTCTTGCTCTTGTTGTTGTTGTTCTTGCTCTTCTTTTCTTTCTTCTTGGTGTCCTTTCTTACCTTCTTCTTTCTTCTTGTTCTTTACATCTTTTCTTCTTCTTCTATCTTCTACTTCTTTGCTGTTTTCTCTCTCTTCTTCTTCTTCCTGTTCTTCTGCCTCCTCTTTCTTCTTCTTCCTTCTTTTGCTTTTCTTTCTCTCTCTCTCTCTCATCCTTTCTCCTTCCCTTTTTCCCTTCCTTTCTCTTTCTCTGTTTTCTTCCACCCCCTTTCTCTTCTCTCTCTCTCTCTCTCTCTCTCTCTCTCTCTCTTCTGTTCCTCCCTCCCTCTCTTCTCCCTGCCTCCCTCCCTCCCTTCCTTTTCTTTGGGGTGGGGATATCATTAATGAAGAACTACATGAGGAGCATTATGTTTCCTAGGCTTCCCCCATCACCAAGTCCGCCCCCTCCCCCCCACCCCGACGGTCACCGTCCATCAGCGTAGTAAGATGCTACAGAATCACTACTTGTCTTCTCTGTGTTGTATGACCCTCCCCGTGCCCCTCCACCCACATTATGTCTGCTAATAGTAATGCCTCCCCTTCCTCCCCCCCTTATCCCTCCCTTCCCACCCACCCTCCCCAGTCCCTTTCCCTTTGGTAACGAGTTACTCCATTCTTGGGTTCTGTGAGTCGACTGCTGTTTTGTTCCTTCAGTTTGTATTCTTTGTTCTTATACTCCACAGATGAGTGAGATCGTTTGATACTTGTCCTTTTCTGCCTGGCTTATTTCACTGAGCATAATACCCTCTAGCACCATTTCTTCTCATGGCCGAATAATAGTCCACTGTGTTTACATACCACATCTTCTTTATCCACTCATCTACGGATGGACGACTTAGGTTGCCTCCATTTCTTGGCTATTGTAGGTAGTGCTGCGATGAACATAGGGGTGCATCTGTCTTTTTTCAAACTGGGCCGCTGCGTTCTTAGGGTAAATTCCTAGGAGTGGAATTCCCGGGTCAAATGGTATTTCTATTTTGAGCTTTTGGAGGAACCCCCATACTGCTTCCCCCAATGGTGGAACTGATATACATCCCCACCGGCAGTGTAGGAGGGTTCCCCTTTCTCCACAACCTCGCCAGCCAACATTCGTTGTTGTTTGTCTTTTGGATGGTGGCGATCCTGACTGGTGTGAGGTGATAGCTCATTGTGGTTTTAAATGGCATTTCTCTGACGGTGATGAGCGATGTGGAGCGAGCATCTTTTCCTGTGTCTGTTGGCCATCTGATTTTCTTCTCTGGAGAAATGTCCGTTTCGATCCTGTGCCCGTTTTTTCATTGAATTATTTGCTTTCTGCCTGTTGAGGTGCGTGAGCTCTTAGTCTATTTTGGAGGTCAACCCTTTATCGGATCTGTCACCTACGACTATATTCTCTCATACTGTAGGATGCCTTTTTGTTCTATGGGTGGTGTCCTTTGCTGTACAGAAGCTTTTCAGCTTGGTATAGTCCCACTTGTTCATTTTTTTTTGCTTCTGTTTCCCTTGCCCCGGGGAGATAATGGTCATGGAGAAGTCGCTCATGTTTACGTCCAAGAGATTTTAGCCTAGTTTTTTTTTTTTTTTTTTTTTTTGAGAGGGCACCTCTCCTATGTATTGATCAAATGGTTGTTAACAGCAATAAAATTCTGTGGAGGGGACTCGATGCTGAGGACCTATGGAGTGGAGGGAATGCACTTGTTTCCCTCAAGTTCGTTCAGAGAGATAATTTACTGTGCTATGATACAGACTTACTAAAATGCCCTCTTGAGGTACCGTGTCACGGAGCTGGTGCACAGTTTAGCTTCTTTTGCTCCTTCCTGCCTTAGCTCTCTCTCCTCATTAAGCAGCGTTGCAGGGAGAGGGCCACGTGGCATGCCAGGTCAGTGAGAGCCCAAGTGGACCAAAAAAGAAGAGCATAAAAGTGATAACTTACCTACACGGCACGTTGGCTGTCACACCAGCTGCAGGTGAACTCAGTTCCAACTTGGCCTGCGCCGGAAAGGCGAGCTGAACGTGTGAGTCCTCCCAGGAGTTAGACCTCTTTCGAGTGTGGGTGAGAGAAGGATTCAGTCATTACACCGGTTCTGGAGGTAGGGGGACAAAACCGTGTAATGATGTCCCCGAGGACAGGGTCTCTGTGTCCCTCAGCTCACCTGCAGAAATCTGAGAGGTCCCAGAGGAGAGAGCTTGCAAACTGATGGCTGAAGCACTGTCTGTGATGTAAGGTGGAAGGTGAGCTCTCGATATTCAGGAGAGTTGAGGGTTTAGAAGCTGACAGGAGCAAAAGGAACGAAGAGGGGAAATGGACTGTGTGCACGTGTACGGTGACAGCCTGTCGAAAAATGTCTTTTTAATTTAGCGCACCTGCAAACCCACTCGATGACACACCCCTCGCTACCCCCAATTCCCACCCTGGCAGCCCCGACCCCCCCTCAGTTTCCCGTTGTGACACAGATTCTGGAAACGGCTCTTTTCTCCACCATCTCCCTCCGAGTTCTCCCCCCCCTACCATCCATCCAACCTCCTTAACCCAAGCCTTTCGCCAAAAACTGTTACTCGCGATACTGCCCTGGTTAAGAAGGTGGTTTCCTTTGGGATTTGAGCTCACAGCCTCGCTGGCTCACCGGCTTACACGGGGCGCTCTTTCCGAGCTTCCAAGAACTCGTTCTTACACCATCCCAAGGAACAGTCAAGTCTTCTCCCCGCCCCAAGGCGGGATCTGGGATTCCTAGACGGCTGCTTCTGCCCTAGATTTGTTGGGAACGCCATCTCCAACCACCACCGGAAGCTGAGCTTATCAGGGGTACGTATGGTCATGCCACGCTCTTCAAGTAAACCAAGTCTCGGTCATCTGTCGTCCTACCAAGTGTTGCACACGTGCTGCGTTGCTAATGCCGTCTGCTACGTGAATGCTGCTCTCTCTCGGGAGATCATCTTAGCATATATTCAGACGATAGCTGTTTCCGGGTTCAGCTCCGACCATTCTGGTCCTGAGAAGTTCCTATTTCACCTTTCCTCTTGCACTGGCTCTAGTTGTACGATTACGTCTGGCAGGGAACCGTCAGCATGTCTTCAGGAGCCTCAATATTTAAAGAATGGCCTTACAGAGAGTGTTTTGCTCACTGATCAGTGTTTATTTTTTATTTTTTATTCTTCTTATTTTTTTGAGAGGGCACCTCTCCTATGTGTCGATCGGATGGTTGTTAACAGCGGTAACATTCTGTGGAGGGGACTCGATGCGCAGTCATCCATCAAGCCCCAGCCTCATCCTCGAGGGTCTCCCATCTTCTGCAGCATGACGAACAAGGTGTTCCACGGTGACCTAGTTCTTACCCAGTGACTAAGTTCTTACCTGGTGAACGGTGGCTAAGGGCAGTCGTTATCACGGACGCGTTCGGTTTTGATCACGCCTGGTGAACTCTCAACCGTCCAGTCGGCTATGATGGTTTCGATTGATTTTTAATACTCGATTTATATGTGAATCCCACATGTCTCTCCCTTCCTTACTTTTTATTTTCAGTTTTTAATAAAATGCTGAAGTGGTCGGTAGATGCAGGACGAAGGCAGGAGACATAGTTTAGTGCTGTCAGAGGGAGGGCGAATGTAGACGATCAGGTCTGTGCCTGTAGACTGAGTATTAATCCGAGCTAGACAAGGGGCACAGAACATCCACGGACGCAGAAGATTCCTCTCCAAACGGCGGGGGGTCGGGGGGTGGGGTGGGGGGGAGGCTCTAAGCCTCACCTCCGTGGATCCCCAGTTTCTCGCCTGATGGCGCCCCCCTGCGACCTGTGCCTGCCTTATAGGTTGTTCCTCCCGTGAGGAATCTTACCCGTCTCTGGCTAACCCGCCGCCGCCGTCTTCCGGGGCCATATACGGGCAACTGTGAAGTCGGTGAGTGAGAGAGGAGCCGTATTCTTTGAAAGGGGTTATTAGCTTTTTGGCTTCTTTGCAGATGTGTGCCCTGTGGCTTCTGTGCCCGGCCTTTGTCTTGAGGTATCTTTACCGCTCGGAAAGGAGGACGCTACTCGGTGATTTTCGATATGAGGCACGGATTCTACGAAAGGGCTGTCATTAGGAAGGAAAGGAAGAAGAAAAGCTATAGAGGTATAGCAGACGGGAGAGAACACGGGAAGATGGATTCTCTCTCTGACATAACTTCTTGTAGAGTAACCTAAAAGCCTGTGTATGTAGGTTTTAGCAGACTGCGGCTGATCAGACGGCGAGTTCGCACCTTCACAGAATGGGAATACGGACACAGGGCGAAAGCAGACCTACGGTTACCGGCCCTGTCCGGTGAAACCCAGAAAACCAGCGAGGTACCTACCCCCTAGGCATTGGTGAAAACTTATCCATCACAGGATGGATATTGTCTAACTGCACGTGAACGGTTTGAGAGAAATCAGACGAATGAAAGAAAACACACGGCGCATCCCTGGGAACGGTCCACATCCCATTATGTTCTTTTCACGGTAGATAGTCTACAGTCTCACGACTTTGGAGCGCTGCGGCTTGCACTCCTCCTGATTGTGGGTTGAGTTCCGACAATAGCGATGCGGTCAAGTCCGTTGTTGGACTGTACGCACGGGCCCGCTTAGATACCTCCTTCTTCCTTCCTTCCAACGGCGAGGCCAGGAAGCGGCGGGATGAAGGCAGCGACAGCTGCCACGGCGCCGCCAGGATCTTTGTTGAGGTTTTCTGACGATCCGCTTCTGGAATGACTCTCGCAGAGGAGGACGTTGACGGTGGAAGTTTTCTTCATGTCGTATCTTAATTCGTTTTCTGGGTAGGTAGCCAAATTAGGCTCTGATCCTCGGTATGCACACAAACCGACCCCTTTGCCCGCACTTGGTTATGACCTTTATACCGTGGTGAGGAACCTATTGGCGACCGCCACCGGGGAACTGCCTTTCTATTTATTTACTTTTCTAAGAGGACGAAATAGTATCCGAAACCTGTACTTCAGGGTGGGTGGCCATTTCTGACGGTATTCCTTCTTCCTAGGCGAGAGCGTGGGATGGGATGAGTTTCCGTTGGTGGGTGTCCTCCTTCCTCCCTTTGTGTTTACCCTCACGTGCGGGTGGGTGGGTGGGTGGGAGCCCCGGGGCGGCCCGGGATCGGATGGATGGGGGACCTTCACGGCGGCCGATGGCGAGCTCTC
Organism: Manis pentadactyla; assembly: GCF_030020395.1. Taxonomy (NCBI): domain Eukaryota; kingdom Metazoa; phylum Chordata; class Mammalia; order Pholidota; family Manidae; genus Manis; species Manis pentadactyla. The sequence continues at coordinate 2,813,852 of NC_080036.1, read as the reverse complement.
GCCGGCCCTGCGATCCGGATCCGTCCCGCTGACGGACCGACCGGCGCCGGTTGTCGGGCGCCACCTGCCGGCCGCTTTTATGCGGCCTGTTCCCTCTCGAGCTGCGGTGACACCGGGCAAGGGACAGGACGTGGCCACGGTTCCCCGAGGCGGACTTCCAGGAGGACGCGGGTAGCGGGCGCTGCAGGCCCGGTCGTGCCGGGACGCCGGCGCGCTCTGCGCTCGCCGGAGACTGGGGCCGCGGATTCGCTTTCTCGGTTGGTGACTGTCGCCACGCACGCTCGGTCGCTCCCTTGGTGGCCTGGGCCCTGGGAGGCCGCCCGAACGGGTCGACTAGCAGCCAGCGCCGGTGTCCCTCCGCCCGCGGGGACCCACTCACCTACCCACCCGCCGGCCGACCGAGACGGCTGCGGCGGAGAGGGAGACGTAGACGCAAGAGGGAGGAGAGAGAGAGAGAGAGGTGGTCGCGCGCTGTGCCGCGCCGCCCTTTCTGTTCCTTCTCCGTGGCCAGGCCCTCCTCCGTGCGTGTCACACGTCTGCCCGGGCCTCCGCCCCGCCCCGCCCCGCCCCGCCCCGCTCCGCTCGCTCGGCTCGGCGTCCGGCTCCGGAGGTGGGGCTGGGCCCCGTGGCGTACGGGGTGGTCCTCGTGGGGCTCCAGGGGCCTGCCCGCAGTCCCTCGTGTGGGATCCGTTCGTTGTAGGCGCTCACGTTTGGGGGAGAGGGATACGGCCCCTTGCCCCTCCATTCCGTATGTGTGGAAGGACCGGCCCGGCCCGGCCGGCCCGGCATTGTTTCCTTTCTTTTACACAAGTCTCGTCTCTTTGAAGGCCTCCCCTCCCGCCGACTTATCTCCCGGATGTGGGGACCGACCGGCGGCTGGGAAAGGGAAGGGTGATCGCGATCCCGATCCCGATCCCGATCCCGACCCCGACTCCGCTGCCGCTGCCGCGTGTCCCCGGGCCTCCCTGCTGTCACCCACCGACCCGCGCCCCGCCGACTGTCTGACCCCTCCCCCTCCCCCTCCCCCTCCCCCTCCCTTTCCCGCAAGCCCACTTCAACCTCCCAACCCCCCCCAAGGGTCGACCAGATGGCCCCGGGAGCCCTGGAGCCCTGGTGACAGTGGTGTGATGCTGGGGGGATTGGGCCCGGTGGGGACAGGCCACGCGCTCGTCATGGGGGGACCCCGCTGTCCGTGGGGTGGCCCTGTGATTCCTCTCTCGAGAGGCGGTCCGATTGTACCTGCAGAGAGGTGCTGACACCCTGTCACTCGGTGCTTGTCGCTGAGGGACTCTGGGACCTCTCTTGGACGTGCGTGGCACGGCTCCGGGCTTCTTGAGCGTGTGCGGCCGGATAGATGCCCGGCTCCGCTCCTGCATTCCCTGAGGTCGCCACCCGCGTGTGCCTGTGCGCTGGCTCTTGTCGCGTGCGCCCAGGGAGGTCCCGATCTGGGTGCGCACCCTCACGGTGCCTGGTGACCCAAGGGCGGCGGGGGAGGAGGAGACGTGCGCGTGCGCGCGTGTCCGGGTCCTCTTGCCCTGCGTGGTGCTCTCCCCGCCTGCCTGCGGTTGTGTCGTGATGGACTCCCCCACGACCCACCCTGGAGGCTCTGTGCCTCGTGTGTTGGGCGCTTGTCTGGCGTGGGGTTCTCTCGACTGCACCGACTCCGGGGGAAGCAGGCCCCGTCGTCGTTTCCTGGCCTCGGCGGGCTGCCCTCCTCCCACACGCGGCGGGGGCGTCGTCCCCGTGTGCTCCTGATCGATGTGGCGATCTCGCGCTCTCCTGGGCCGGGCCTGAACCGCGCCGGAGCGAGGGACAGACGTTCGGAGCGAACGGGACTGCTCTTCTCGCTGTGCGCGCGCGGGGCCCCTCGCCTCCTGCCCTGTCCCCGCCCACGCCCCCACATCTGCTGCTGGGCTGCGTGGTGTGGGTGAGAAAGGAAGAGAGGCCAGGGGCGTGCGGAGTCCGGCCCGATCTCGTCCTCCCGCCCTCTGCCTCACGGCGTGGGCGGGCCCGGGGTCCCTGGACGCAGCGGACACCCTCGCGTTGGCCTGTGGGCCGTGTCCTGGCGGGCGGGCCTCTCTCCCGTGGTAGGGGAGGGAGGCCGCCACGCCGCCACGCGGCGAGCCCTTCTCCCGGGTCCCGCCGGCGTGTGTTGCTCGGTCCTCTTGTGGTGCTCCTGGAGCGCTCCAGGTCGCCCGTCAGGTGCCTGAGGCCGAGTGGCGGTGTCGTTCCCTTCCCCCAGCAAGCTTCCCCTGCTCGGCTTGCTGCCGCGGTGGAGTGGAGTGAGTGGAGTTGTGAGTGCCTTGCAGAAGTTCCCGTGAACGAGTGGGGGGTCGAGGCGGTAAGGGAGGCACGCCCGGCCCGTGCCCCTCCCCGACCACACACCGTGGGGGTGTGTGGGGGGAAGGGGGTTTTGTGCGGCCCGGGGATAGGGTGCCTCGTCGGTCCCGCTCGCGTGCCGCGGGGGGGCCGACTCCGTCGGGCGCCGTCCCCGTCGGGGCTGGTGCGCTGGCGAGACGCGTGGGCGTGTGACTGCTGCGGTGGGCCGAGCCAAGGACGCGGGGGTGCCGTGGCCGTCTTGGCCAGGCTACCGTCTCACTGGCTCCTTTTGTTAGCTCTCTGGCGTGCTTTGTTTGATGAGTTGCCGCTGTGCGCCTCCAGTGGCACGCGAGAACAGGGAGGCAAAAGGGCGAGCCTGAGGCCCACAGGCACAAGCTCGTGGCCCCCAGCCGTGAGTGACCGCTCATGCCGTCAGCCTGTGCTGCTTTTTTTTTTCTTTTTTCCCCACTATTTTATTTTTTTTTGTTTTTACCCCTACCGCAGACCCCCCCGCCTCCACGTCTCCTCACTCCACGCCCTCGTGAGCAAAAGCCACCGACACCGCCTTGGCCCTTCTCGTGTCAGGCCGGCGCGTGTGTGGGTCCGAGCCGTGGTGCTCTGGTGGGTCGGGGAGCGATACGCCCTCGGTGAGAAAAGCCTTCTCTAGCGATCCGAGAGGGTGCCTTGGGGTACCGGACCCCCCAGCCGCTGCCCCTCCTTTTCTGCGCGTAGTGGGCAGAGCTCCCTGCCACCCCCCGTGGTGAGGGAGTCCGCCGGCCTCCACCCCTACCTACCGCAGGTGGGGGTGGAGCTGGGCGCCACTCTTTGCCTACCGCGGCCCGCGCCTCCCCCTTGGGAATCGGGGGAGGGTCCCGCGGGCCTTGGCCGGGCGTCCGGCACGCGTGGAGGCAGGCGCGGTGGTGTGGTGCAAGGAGGAAGGAAGGACGGGGCCCGGGTCCCCGAGCCTCCGCCCCACCCCGCTGCGAGCGGCTCCGCGTCCCGAGCTGCAACGGGCAGCAGCGGTGCTTTCGGCAGGTACGTGGTGTAATAAGCAGGAGCCGCCTCGCTCGGGGGCGTCTCCCTGGGGCCGCGGTCCTGGAGTGGGCCCGCCCGGATGGGTGGAGAGAAGACGGGCAGGGCGGCGAGTAAGGCCCGGCACTCGCCGCCCTGCTGCTGCTGCTGCTGCTGCAGTGGGCGCTTCACATGAGAACCCAGGGCCCTTGCCCTCGTGGTGGTTGGGATCTGTCCGGCGGGAGCCTCGGAGGGGGCTGCTGGCATCCTGGGCGGTGCGGGACCGCCCTCGTGCGTGGGGCGGTGGGATCCCGCGCCCGCTTTACCCGGTCGCCCGGCCGTGCCCCGAGGCCCCCGTCTGGACTTGTGCCCGCTCCGCCCTTGGTGTGAACGCGCACCCCCACGACCCGCCTCCCCGTCGCCACCGGCAGTGCCGAGCCGCCTCCGCAGATGCGACCTGCTCCTGGCGTGTTGCCGCCTAACTGTCCGGGAGCCGAAAGCGCCCCTGGTCCCGGAAGGGGGGGCGTCGCTGCCCCGTCCGCGGCCGTGCCGTGGCTACGGCGGGGCGTGGCGTCTCCGCGTGAGGCGCTCTCGGCACCCGGCGTTGGAAGGGAGTGGCTCCGTGCGGCGGTCGGGCGCTGTGTGGCCACGGGGACGTGGGTCGGTGGCGTGCGGGCGTCCCGGCGCTGGCCGTGGTGGCACCGCCAGCACGGTTGGGGTGGCCCGTGGGTTCGACGGAGGCCCGGCCGCTTTGCTTTCCTGGGTGCCGCGGGACCGCCCTCGTGCGCGGAGGCCTCTGGCGGTGAGACCCCGTGTTGCGCGCTCCAGGTCTGAGGCACGCTCTCGAGCCCCCGGGCCGCCTCCCCCGTCCCCCCGCCTTCGCGGGGTTCCGACGGCCACGCCTCCTCTCTCCACCTGTCTCGGCTTTGCCCGATCCGGGGGTCCCGCGCCCCGACCCTGTGTGTCTCGCTCTCCCGGCCCGTGCGGCCCCGCTCCGCTACGTGCCTGCCGCCGCTCGCCCGGTGGCGTCGTCGCGAGTGGGCGCGAGGGGACGCTCCCCCGCCCCGCCTCTGCCCCCGTGGCGTCCCGCCCCGGTGC
>NC_080036.1:2769424-2796924 GCF_030020395.1 Manis pentadactyla | reverse complement strand
CTCTCTCTCTCTCTCTTCACCTGCCCTTCCAAAGTCCAGCTCCAGTGGGGGTGGGTGGGGTGGGGTGGGCGGGGGTTGTGAAGCCCAAAAGGATGAGACGGAGTCGGTGCACAGAGAGACAGGACACAGAGTCAGATGGAGGTGATCTCCCGACAAAGTGCCGATGACAGCTTTATTTATACCATTTTGCACAAGGATATGAATATTTTTTTTTCTGTGGATTAATTGGTATAGACAATTGATTGATAGGTATGAGCAAGTTTTTCTTCTTCTTCTTCTTCTTCTTTCTGATCTAGTCATGGTTGGTCAAGTGTTAGACAGGTGATCATTTTTCTGTTCCTTGACAGAAACTTTTCCTAGCAACGTGGACTCTGTTGTGTTTTACGTTTCTATGCGACGCGGTTTCTAAGTGCATGGGACCACCGTAGGAGCTTGCAGTATGTAGCAGCGACTACGGAGTCTATCAGCTTAGGGTGAAATTCAGGTCACCTACTGCCACAGTGAGCTAGGATTCTTTCTTTCCCACAAAAATATTCTTACAAGTTTTAATAAATTTATAATCAATCTAAAATCATAAACTCATATCTTCATTATACACCCCTCTGCAGGGCACAGTAAGCAGCAAACTACATTTCCCCTTCCTCTGTGTGGATACCGACATCTCCCTGACATAAGACACAGGTCGCCATGACTCCACTACCGAAGGGACTAAACAAGTTCTTACATGGTGAACGATGCAAGGGCATTCATATCATAGAAACTATTTCTGTGTGTTAACTATAAACAATCAAGTCAAGTATGATGTACGATTATTCTTTTTTTTTTTTATACTTGATATGTAATTCTAATAAAATATTGACGTAGTAGGTAAATGCAAGAGATAGATAGAAGGAAGGCATGATTGAGTGCGGTAAGAGAGCAAGTGTCGATGATCAGGTTTGTGCCTATAGACTAGGTCTTAATCCAAACCAGACGAGGGCAGCAAAACATCCAAGGTTGCAGAAGGTTTCTCTCAACCCTGGGGGGTGGGGGGAGGGGGGAGGTTCTAAGCCTCCCCTCTGTTGGTCCCCATTTTCTTGCCTGCCGGCCCCCCTGCCTACGACCGTGCCTGTCTTAGGTTGTTCCTCCCTTGACGAATCTTACCCGTCTCTGGCTAGCCAGCCATCTTCCGGGGCCATACAGGGAGATGTAAAGCTGGTAAGTGAGAGAGAAGCCATATTCTTGGAAAAGGTTAGCTTTTTCCTTCTTGGCAGATGTATGCCCTGTGGCTTCCAGGCCCAGCACTTGTCTTGCAGTATCTTTACTTCTTGAAAAATTATGGGATTTGTTGATTTCACGTGTAAGGCACAAATGCTAGTCAAGGGCTGTCATGAGGGAGGGAGGGAGGGAGGGAGGAAGGAAGGAAGGAAGGAGGGAGGGAGGGAGGGAGGGAGGGAGGGAGGAAGGAAGGAAGGAAGGAAGGAAGGAAGGAAGGAAGGAAGAAAGAAAAAAAGCTAATAGAAGTAGCAGAGGGAAGGAAGAAAAGATGAGAAGATTGATGAAGTGTCAGACAGGGTTATTCAAGTCAATATTCTCTCGTAACTCTATTTCTATAAAACTCTCCATCACTAGTTTCACTAGCATGGTAACAATAAAAGGGGGGTATTCTCAGTGGAAATGGGGTGGTCAATGTTTGACTGACGGTAGGTTTCGGTACTTTATGCTGAGATCGCCATTGGGCCCCGGCGTGTTCCGTTCTTCAGGAGCACTGTCCTGAAAAGCTCCTGGGAAACTTATGTTCTCATCCTTTCCACACTGCTCGGCAGAGGTTAGTTAACCCTTAGCGAAAAGGCAGGTCAAAGCAAGGCCAAGAGTATAATAAAAAAAAAGCGAAATCAAGGTGGGTAATAGGGGGAGCCGGCTGCAAAGGCCCCTGCTTCGTGGGGGTCTTCTTCCAGCCTGAGTTTTGCTACACAGCTTGAATGGCATGGCTCCCTCAGCCACCCCTTTCTCCAACTTGCTCTCTTTCAATAAAACATAATAAACCTTTCAGGTTGCCTCTCCTCCCTGAGGCCGTCCACACTTCTTCACTCTTTAGGTAACTATCAATAAAACTTGTACTGTGCTTCATGACTGTGTCTCTGCCCTTCGATTCTTGTTGGCGGCGGGGAGGGACCAAAACCGAGCGCAATACACAACGCTTCCCCCTGACAGTTTCACCTACTGCACAGGGAGAGAGACCTCCCCAGATGTGGCTGCCCAAACAACACCGTGAACGTGTGGGATGACACCAAGGACTTCCCGCGGGGAGCGGTGGCGGTGGGGGCCGGGAGCCCCATCGATCTGGAAGATGATGGACGATGAAAACCCGGTCCTAGAACAGCGTTGCTTTAGGAGTGAGTGTGATCTCTGGGCCCACAAGCCAGGGTGGAGGAGCCACCCCCTGCCAGGCCTCCCTCGGCCCTGATCACTCCCTCTGAGCCTGGGTACGGCCTAGGAATGCGAACCGGCGACGAGATCTGCAAAGCGCGTCCGGCCCCTCCCTTCCCCAACCCCTTTGACTCGGATGGTCACACACACACACACACCAACCGCCCTCAGCACCCCCACAGCCCCACCCCGACCCTTCCAGGGAAGACATCTTGTATGGCGTCAGCCTCCACGCCCAGGATTCTCAAAGGGTTCACGGGGTTGCCTGGGTTACGAAAGGGAGGCTGAGTTCGGTCTCCGCTTTCAGGGGCGTATCTCAAGAGATCCCGCCCTTATCCCCCATCCCCCACCCCCACCCCCCGCCATTTGCATGCTGCAGCCTGTGGGTGGGGGAGTTGAAGAGAGACATTCAATGGAGAGAAGCCCCGAGGGGGAAGTCAAATGCTCCCATTGAATTGGACCGGGGGGAAGTTTCTGCATTTGAAAGGAGCGATTGAAGGAAGCCCGCTGAAGTCGATCGTCCCTGACCCTCCCCTCCCCCACTCCCGAGTGAGCCCGGCTGACTCGGTGGGAACCGAAAGCTGGGGGTTTCGTGCCGAGGGGGGGGGGGTGAACTAAACTCCTGGTCCCCGGGGAAATTGCACAGGGGAAAAGCCGAGTTGGTATCTCAGACGGAGCGGGGTCAAGGGGATGAGATGCTTGTGGACGACACAGGGAGGGCTGTTCGGTGACCTCCCGCCTTCCCCTTCCTCTGAATGAGAAGAGGGCAGAGGGGAACGGGTGGGGGTGGGGGTGGGGGCGGGACCCGGATGTGACCGTCAGCCTGCCCGGGGACTGAGGCTGGGGGGCGGCGGTGGCGGCGGCGGCCCCGCCCTGCCGCCCCTGGCCGCTCGATCCGTTCGTTCTGGGACCTGCGGGCAAGGGCAAGAAAAACACATGCCCGACAGCGGGGTCGCTTTGGCTAGGCGGACTCACCCCAGCAGCGCGGCTTCATGCCTCACGTCATGGTCGCTCCCACTCCCCCAGCCCACCCCAGCCCCGACTCTAGCCAGGGAGACAGACAGTCAGGAATTTTCTGGTTGAGCCTGGGTCGGTCAGAGACATAGGTCATGGATGCCTCCCCACCCACAAGAAGGTGGAACCACCCACCTGGGAGATGGAGGAGGAGACTTTCGTCCCCACGTGGAGGTGACCCCATCCAAAATCATAATAAAAATAACAACCGTTTTCTTTGGAAGACTTCCTTCCTTCCTTCCTTCCTTCCTTCCTTGCCCTGCCTTGAGAAAAACCCTCCCTTTCTGTCGTCTCTCTTCTCTCTCTCGTCACTAGGTGGCGTGCTTGCCTGATTCAGAGATCACTTCCTCAAGCCGAGGGGATCTGCTGGCCAGGGACCTTGGCCCAAGTGTGTTTTCGAACAGAACAGTTGATGTTCTAGGGTACCCTTGGTGGGGATGAGCAAAGCCAAACTCCCCTCCTCGCTGACAAGTCCTCAGAACTCTCAGGAGAGCGACCGAGAGGACGGATCTCGGAGACGGAAAGGCTTCTTGAGCCCTGACAGATGCTAGCCAGCCGGGAGGAGGACTGGACTTGAGGCCTGGGATGGGGACGAGAATGGTCTGCTTCGCCAGCAGGCAGGCCCGGTTCACGGGAACGCTATGTCCACCCGCCTCAAGAAACGGGGCGTGGTTAGGAGGGTGCGGGGCCGGGGACACCCGCCTCCAGGGGGGAAAAAAAAAAAAAAAAAAAAAAAGTCGTTTCCCTTCCCCTGGGACGATGGCTGGCTCCAGCGGGGCGAGCCCGGGAACGGGTGGTTGGTTGGTCAGTCCGTCCATAGACAAGGCTGGTAGACGACTCGTGGGGGATGGCCAGACGCTGGTCCCACACAAGGTGTGTGGGCGGGGGGTGCAGTGGTTCTGGGGTCCGTCTGGACAGTGGCCGCAACGACTGCATGTCAGAAATGTGGAGCTGGCCACCGAGCGACCTGGCCCCTGGCCGGCCTAGCCGGTGGCCAGCGGCATCCTCTCCCTGTCCCCCCGGCCCCCGTTCCGCAGCCCTCTGTCCTGTGGCTTGATTTGGGCTGGCTGTCTCACCCCTTCCTAACCAGCCCCCCACTCCCCCTTTTCGTCACGATCTTTTGTAGAGCTGTAACGTGTGTTTTATGTTTCTATTTTACCTAGGCCCTTTTATGGTCAGGGCATCGTCCGTCCCCTGTTGCTAGGAAAGCTCATTCCCAAGGAGGTCATGCCCCTCGGAGGAGGGCGATTGAAACATGACTTCGGATGAGATGAGATATTCCCGGCCCGTGACAAGTCCAGGGCAGCAACAAGACAAGACGGAAGGAAGGAAGAGGGGAAGAGGAAGGGGGTGGGGGCTGAGGGGAGCGGGGAGGGAGAGCCAGAGAGAGACAGAGACAGAGGGAGAGGGAGAGGGGGAGAGAGGGAGAGAGAGAAGAGGATGAACTATACTATCTATCCGTCAACTGTCCTCATCAGGGATCCTCAATTTCCTTTCCTTAAGGAAGAGCATCTTTTTCAGGGAAAGGCCTAGATGGCTCATTCGCTCTGTCCAGCAGGCAAGCATTGTGCTGTCTGTGGTTTCGTTCCCAGGCTGACATCATGGCGAGGAACAACGGGTACGAAGGTTCCAGGAAATAACACCAAGCACCCGTGACGGTAGAGCAACACAGACCGTCGGTAAGACGGTTTTCATCCACGAGCCCCGTGACCCCGACCGTCATTCTGCCGTCTCCCCTAAGTCGGGGTTGGATCCCTCAGGGCCCTTATTGGTATAAGAGCGACAGCCCGATGAAACCCAACCGTTTTAGGCATTTCAGGAGGGTGCCTGGGCTTGAGATTTCCGGGACCCCACGCCTCATGTGCAGTGCTCAGAAGGATGACGACAGGAGAGGAAATCTAAGGGATACGAAGGAGGGTGGTTGTGAATCTCTCAGGACACACAGGCCTGGTCCGGACCCTTAGGTGGAAGCGGTCCGCTCTGCGATGGCAGCGGCGGCTGCTTCCCTTCCTAGTCATGCGGAATCGGAGATGGCAGATCGGGAGTGCCGGACGGACGGGTCACTAGGTGGATTAGCCTTCCCCCTGACCCCACCCCCACCCCCACTTTGTAATATTTCATTTCATTTTATTTTATATTTTATTTTGGGGGGTGGGGGTGGGGGGTTTAAAGGTTAGTTAACACGGATCCAGGCGTCGACTCCCTGGGCTCTGGCTCCACGGGGCATCACAGGAAGTACTTGGACATATGTCAACGTGTGAGGTTGGAAAGAACTTCTGTGGGTGGGGGTGAGCTGAGCCGTCTCTTTGGGCAGCACACAAACTGTCCGGGTTGGATTGGGTTTCCCACGGCCCTGACCGACTGTGGATGTCTGCAACCACCCACCCACCCACCCACCCACCAAGGAGCCCGTCTTCATGTCTCTCTGAGTCGGGACCAGGCTGCTTCTGTGTCGCAGAGACATCAGGATGTCGAGCGTCTGACAGCCAGGGGGTTCGGATCGGGTTTGGTGTGCTGGTAGGAGAGAGGCATGCACTGGATCCACCTGGGCCACCAGCTTTATGGATTCGGTGGCTGCTGCCACCTTGGTGGGCCAGTCAGCTAGGGCATGTCCCCAAAGCCCAGGTTTCGTTCCTTCCACGGGAGCCTCCGTTTGGATGACAGCCGTATCGTGGGGTAACAGAATCATCATCGTCAGGGATCCGATGAGACTAGAACGTTCCCGATTTCTAGGAGTTCCACATCATTTCCAAAGCAGTGATGGACCCCTACCTACAAACAGAGCACACAGAAAGCTTTGTAGGCCTATCTTGTCGGACAGTGTTTCCCGTGGAAACTTCACACAATCAAAACCAGTTTAGCCACTTAGAATTGGACTGGAGTAAGTTTGTCTGAAGTATCAACACAGGTTTCTGGTTTCTTCCCTCCCTCCGCCTCCCCCTCGCCCTCTCCTCTCCTCTCCTCTCCTCTCCTCTCCTCTCCTCTCCTCTCCCTCCCTCCCCCTCTCCTCTCCAGCTCCCTCTCCCTCTCTTTCTCACTCGCACTTACTTACACACTCCGTAGACTAGGATAACTGTGGTTAGGGTCCGGAGTCGACCACCACCTCTTCAAATAGACAGAAGATAATGCAAGTCACACAGCGAGGTTTATTTCCAGCTAGCTGGGGTCCAAGTGTCTGCCCGACGCAGCGGGTTTCCACAAGGACCCAGAGCACTCAAAGCCAGGGGTTTCTATGGCATTTTCGAAAAGCACTGACTCACAGTAACTTTCCATAAATTTTGGCTTGTGCTACATCCTGGGGGTTAAGCAAAAGCAAGATAAGACCACTCCTCAAATGTTAGGGTGGTTCAGCAAGATAAGCTGACCAGAGTCGCAACCGCCCGCAACCCGGTGTCCATGATTAACTTGTTCTTCAACACCTGTTTATCAAGCCTTACCCAGTTCCTCCTTTCCTGAGTCCTGCACTCAGAAAACGGCTCTTTGGCCCTTAAGATGGCCATTCTCATGCTAATTCATTCCTACACTGTGAAAAAAGATGCTTGGCTGTCTGTGTGCCCAGAGGGACAATGAAAGTCTTCACAGGCAAAATACGGGAGGGGACCCGGTTGCTGGCAAAACTCAGCTCTTTTACTAGGAAGCACACTCCATTTTCTTAACGAATGAAAGACCCAATGAAGGCAACACCCAGCACAGGAAAATCGTTTGAAAAGTCGATGCCTTTAAAGGCAATGCACACACATCACACACAACACACACAACACACACAACACACACACAACACACACAACACACACACACACACACAACACACACACACACACACACACACACACACACACACACACACACACACACACACACACACACACACAGCCCTTTCACAGTCTCTCACATAGGAAGAGCAGACCAATAGTCCCAGGACACTTTGTCTTCCTGACACAGAGAAAACTAGATTTTATTCTTGTGCCAGCTTACTTCTGCTATTAAAAATCATCTTAAAGAAACTCATTTAGATCGTAGCTGGCCTGATCACACACGTCGATTCTTTTCCCAAGGTTCCTTTTCACAGCCCTTCTGCAACTTTCTTCTTTATGTTCAGCTTTCGTCCAAAGATTTCCTTTTTTCAGGAACCAGCCTCTCACACTTTTAGGACACCATTTCTTTTCCTCTCTCAATTCCTCTCTTCCTTCCCTCTTTCCTTTCTGCCACCAGCCCCTCCCTCTCCCTCCAACCCCCTTCCTCCTCCCCTCCCCCCCCCAGTGAAAATGCATTTCTGTGTCTCATACCTTCTTTGACTGAAAGCATAAAGCATACGTCCCACTTTTCCTGCATACAGAGATGTTTCCTGTATTTATTATTGCCAGTGGCTTTTGTGACACTTAGAAGGATTCTTAGCTTGCCGAGACATCACTTCCTGTTTTTTTTTTCCCCCTTAATCTATAAAATTTTGGTTTCTGTTGTTAAGTAGCAAGCATATCAAAAATGTGTGGAGAACGACCACCACTCAGCTTTCATAAACCCACTTTTCTCATATGGAATATGTTTTCAGGAAGAAGTAACACGTGGCAGAGGCGATGGAGGCCTCCCGTGCATCACTTGAGCCCATTTGCCTCCTGTTTCTGCGGAGGTAAACATGAGCCAGATTGGGGTGTTCACCCTTCCCGTGTGTGTTCTTAGGCTTTTAGTATATGTGTCACAGCAGTCTTGCTTGGCATGTTCTGAAACGACGAAACCTTCTCACAGGGCACATCGCTTGGCCATTTCTTAACTCATCATGGTTCCTGAGGGGAAGCCAAAGTAGTACACGTACCTTGTACTCATTCGTGTCGGCAACCAAAGATGACAAACAAACCTCTTGCACGGTCCATTTGCTAATGGGCACTGGTTCCAGGGTTCCACAGTTAAAACAGCAGTACTGCAGTGAACTTTCTGGACACGTCTCCGTGAGGAGAGTTGGCATGGCGAGAATGACCGTCGCCTACGATGCCCACAGAATGGGTGAGTGCATTGGCATCTCCAAATAAACTAGGTGTTGCGGACCACTCTCCGAGGTGATCGCAGAAGTCTCCCTGCCGCCAGCAGAGACGAGAGAGCCCACGGCTCCAAACTCAGCAACGTGGTAAGCATCGGGGTTCGGTTAGATTTTCACATACGTCCGCCCATCGAATGGCAGTGCCACGGTATCTCAAGGTTGTTTCCGTGTACAGTTCTCGGGTGACTGGTGAGAGGAAGTAGCTCGTCAGGGGGAAAAGGACTATTCCGGGATGCTCGCCTGTGAATCACCCTTCCCGGATTCTTGCACCATCGTCTGGATTTCCAGCGAGCCCTCCGTCAGTGACACGGCACGCAATCAGAAGTTTGGATTCTAGCATGAACGCATGTTTCGACCTCTGCTGTGTGTGCTTCTTGTCTGCTCTGGTATCCACGAGTCTTTCCTTTGCTTTGGTTTTCATGGACAGATCTTGGATCCATCCTTCCTGACAGGAAGTGTCTGCATAAATGGACAGCAGCCTGTGTGCTGTGCCATTGAGTCGCGGGTTATTTTCACATTTCAAAAGCGTTTCCCCCCCACCCCCATGGAGGTTTGACGTCGATCTTGTGTGGCTATCCTGGATACCTATCAGCTACATGACGGATATTTATGTGCCTCGTTTCTCCAAGTTTCAGAGGTAGCAATTTTGCCTCCTCTCATTTCTGAATCTTAGACCGTTAGCATCATCAACTCCTCTGAAGCGTATCTGATATTTGTATTTGTTTGAATAGAAGAATCTTAATCTATAGAATAGGTTCCAGAGAAGTTATTACAGATGCATACCGTCTGTGTGATCCTGGTGCGAGCATATTACATCTTATTCCAGAACACAGTGCAGTGTATCAGACTTCCAATATTTGGATGTGCACTTTGAACCCCCGCCCCCACCCCCACCCCCACCACCCCCACACACATGTGAGATACACTTTTCACGGATGTCAATACAGTGCACGGGGTGGCTGGTGGGTGGGCACAAAAAACAAAAACAAAAAAGGACTCCCTGAAGTATATACTTTGGCCAAAATACTGGGACTCTTTCAACGTGAAAAGCAAAGCAGAAATATGGACTTTTAAAGACCCTACCTGTCTGGTATGTGCAGTGTAAATCAACGAGACGAATACCCGGGTCAGTAAAATGTTCACAAGGAAAGATTTCCTATGAACTCTCAGTAAGCTTGTCCACATCTAGCCCTCACGTATGTAGGCCGTTTGGGCAGCCGTGCGAAAACTGCCTCTTAAAGGATCAAGCATCAGAATCAGAGAGGAAGAGTTTGCAGTAGACTCACTGGCACCCGGATAGTTTAATGCACCTACATGTACATTTTACATCAGAGTCAAAATTGGAGTTCTGGTAATCCCGTGGAGACATCTTGCTGAAATGCCACGAAAATGGTTGCCGCGTTCCAAGGACCTAAACGACAACACCAAAGGAAAAAAAAAAAAAAAAAAAAAAAGTCAATGCAGAGTTCAGTTCACTCCAAATATGTTTTCAGTCGCTAGTCTGGACCAGGCATTAGAGCTAAGGAAATGGTTCTCCTTCCTATGGAGTTTACGATCTAGTGAAAAAAAACTGCAAGTGACGGAAGGAACTGTTTGTCTCTTTCTCTTGGTGCCTGCCTCTGCCTCTTACACGTTAGCACGTTGACTCTGTAAACCATTTCTGGTGAGGAAAATCAGCTTCCACCTCTCATCGGGAGAGTCATCTACTTTCATGCGTGAGGTTGACGTGCTGTGCTGTCACCGTGGACGGGACACACGGGACTTGCAGCAGCAGCAGCAGCAGCAGCAGCAGCAGCAGCAGCAGCAGCAGCCCAGAGTTCCAGACTGGGAAAGGATAGGAACACTCGGGTCTACTTTCAGTCTCCTGGACTTTCATTTCTCTGGCTCTGGGTGAACCAGTTTCCAGCGAGGCATCCAACGGAACTAGGGGAACTGTTGACTACCTGGCATCCTCTAAGAGTGCCACTTCTGGGCGGGTACACAAAAACTAGCCAAACTCCCAAAAGGCGTAAAGGAGGAGCACACTGGTAAGGTCCCACGAGATCCAGAGCTCCGAGGCGACTCTTGCTCAGTGGGAAGGCAAGAGGGGAATCGAGGCAAGGTGCAGGCCACGCTGGTAAGGAGTGCTCAAGTCCAGTGGGCCTGGCAGAGGAGGTGATGACCAATCGTTCTAAAACTTCCAGAAAATTCTAATAAAAGATGTTATGTTAAGCACGAAGGCTGATTTAAGTGGAACCGAAATGGACGTGTCCTTGCTACAATCAGCTGCCTAAGTTTACCGGCAGGCATTGAAGTGGATGGTATCTGCTAAATCTTTCCAGGCTCCAGGGCGAAGCGAGGGGACGCCCTCCCACAGAGAAAAGGCCGACCGACCGACCGACCGACCGACGGACCGACCGACCGACCGGACCGACCGACCGACCGGGTGTGTCGCACGGCTGTCTTTCTCTCTCCCAGGTGGGAGCTTCCTCTTCAAGTTAAAGCCAGACACACACGCCTCTGGCTTGCCTTTCTAAAGAACTGGGAGGGATGTCGGTCCCCAGAGCCTGAAAAGGAAGAAGTGTCTTCTCTTCTGCCCACAAGCCTGACCTCAATACAAACTCTCGAACGGAGAGGCTTGGCCCCCAAGAGAAGTAGACAGTCTGATAAGGTGATGCAGCCAAATCTATTTTAATGCAAGGAAAGAAAATAGTCAAAAGTCCTGTGAACTACTACAATAGGGGACTCGTTCTCTAAATCTTTTTGGTGAAAACCTAGTCTACTTATCGAGCTCATTATCTTCAAAATTTTGGAGGTTCTCTTTTGTTTTTAAACTAGACTCCCCAAAACGGAAGAAATCTGTCTTCCGCAGCACGGCCTGGCTTTCAGTGACTGGTGCTAGAATGGTACTTGCATTTTATTTCCAGCCCCCTGGACACACACAGTCCCTATCATTTCAGAGCCTTCATTCAGCCCTGTTAGTCTGGGGCCGTCGAAACCTTTACCCAGTTATGTCAACTGCTCACCTTCAGAGTGTATTCTTGAGAACTGAGACACTTTGGGTCAAATGAGCTAAAAGGAAGCAAGGCAATTGGATATATTAGTAACTCAAATCTTTGTGTCGGTTTATCTGTCTGTCTGTGTATATGTTCTCTCATGAAAAGTATTGCTAGCTGTAGTACATTACATCTCAATCTGTATGTTGGTGTGTGTGTCTAAGTGGGTCAATGAGAAATCTATTTCTACCTCCGGATGGTACTAATAAAATGGATTTACAGACAAGCGCTTGTGAAAATTGGGCGTTCTAAAACTTCCAGAAAATTCCAATAAAAGATGTGAAGCGTGAATGCTAATTTAAGTGGAACCGAAAGGGACGTGTCCTTGGGATTTTCAGCTGCCTACGTTCACCTGCAGTCATTTAGGTGGATGTTATCTGCTAAATCTTCCCAGAATAAAATGCTTAGAGGCTTGACTCTGTCTCACATTCAGTCAAGGTTTGGCATAGTGAAGAATGAGTCGGCTAAGTGTGTAGCAAGCGAACAGCTCAATACTAATTGTGTGTCGCAGTGTGTAATCCCACCGACAGCCTGCCTGAGAATTTTTGTCGTCACCTAAAATCTTAAAGTTTTGCTCAGTTCAGACATATTCTGTGCTTAGTGGGACTGTGCCTTAAAGCACACGATTCCAGAAATTAGTCAAGGTGCTCATAAATTTGTCCATCTAAAGAAGGCTAGTGTGACGGCTTACAATAGCCTACTTCTCAGTGTTCACTGAAAATTGCAAGTTCCTAACGATTTTGAATTTTAACTAAAAGTATTTGAAGTCATGAGGAAAACATTTGTGCATGCTAAAAAAAAAAAAAACAACGGGTCTTTGGATAAAAGGAAGTAACTTTGTTCTAAAGTACAGCTGTTTCTTTAAAGAGGGAGAACACGGATGTGTAAGGAAAGTTGTGGAAAGCTTGTGGAAAAACGGATATGGTCATGCTCTGTGAAATAAAAGCAAATGAGTCTCGATATCAAGGACACGGCAAAATTCGAATTTTGTTTTCGGCGAACAAGACAATGTTTTCTCAAACGGTTAGTCTGCTGCTCTTCGTGTTGAAAGATTGCAAAAGGTTTTCTAATGGTTTTATCAAAGCAGTTTCTCATGCTTCAAGTCTCAAGGAGTCGTCTGAGTATTGAAGAAAATGAGATCCCCCCGGTAAAAGGACTAAAAGCTAAACGTTGCTCACGACTGTGGAACCTTCTGTATTTGCCTTTGAGGTATTTTGTGGTCATGCTGGTTAAGTGGATAAGTATTGCTTCTTGGCAACGTATCATCTTATTGAGGCAAGTGCCGAAGAAACTTCCTTCTGACGGCGTCCCAGAATCAAGTTCAAAAAGGTGCTTATACCTCTACTTAACTCTGATATTTTCCCGAGGGCCCCTGGAACCTGTCAGAGGAATTTTTTCTCCTCGTCGGGGAAAATATTTGGCTAATTTGGCCTATTTATCTGACTGACACACACACACACACACACACACACACACACGCACGCACGCACGCACGCACGCACACATTTATTTATTTGTTTATTTATTTACCTGGAGAGCACTGCCAAAGGGAATGATGCTAAACTTTGTGACTGAATGTTCTGTGTCACAAAAATAATCCAAATTTCCTCATGTCCACTGTCTTAGGGTAAGCTCTCTCATCAGATCTTTAACCGTTGTCATTTGTCAGTCTTTTGTCATTTCTAGTCACTGTTTTATTACTCCTAAGCTAGTCAAGAGCTAGATTTCAGCAGAACAGGTATTAGTTACCTAGGACGACTACGTAAACTAAGGAAGATGATTTTGTGGCTTTTTGTTTCGAGTGTTGCCCATAAGCTGCCAACAGTTTAGTAAATGACTGCCTGTATAAGCAGAACTGAAACTTTATCTTTCTACCTGATCCCTCCAGAATTTAAAAACTCTCCGTGGCTATTTTGATACTTCCTGGCAGTCTGTTTATTTGCATGAGTTCAATAGGAATCTGCTTTCCCTGTAAGAGGACCCATTAAAAACACTGGTGATATTCGCAAGGCTTTGACTGGAATGGGATACCTGAGAGGCACGTGTGTAAACTCAGATAGGAACGGACAGCTTTAAGGAACTAAGGTAGACCTGACAAAAGCCAACAAAGCCCCTTGGAAGAACAGGCCTGGTACCTTGCTTATAGGGTTCCCAGCAGCCTGACGAGGTGACTGAGGAAGGTCACCTCCTGGCAGGTACGGGAACCTCAGGATGTCTCGGGGACCTGGAGAAGGGAGGAATTCACCCAAATCTACAGGTACTGCAGGCAAAACCCGATGGCGAGTCTGGCTTGGCTATCTGGCCTCACGGGGCCTTTGAAAGTTCCATCTGAAATTCCTTGTGAAAAGTGCCAGCAAAGCCCATTTAAAAAAGCCTACGTAATCGATTGCTCTTCTGGATGCGTTTATGCAAATAATCGAGCCAAAGATTAGTTATTTTCTAGGGGAGAGTAGTATCGTTTCAATCACGCGGCCTTTATCTGTACTACATCCTAGTACTAGTCATGGGGACATAAACTGAATTCAGAATTCTAGTTTCCCCAGAAAATATCTGGCTACGATTCTCCAGATGTGTTAGTTGTTGTTCTTCTCCCCCCATCATTTCTATTAAAGTTTCGCTCTTTCCGGTTCCCATATTCCACCACGCATTCTTCATCTCATCACGTTGGTCCTTCCGGAATGGAAGATCCAACTGCAGATGTTGCTATTTAACCTCATAACGCCATTGGTTCTACCTTGCCTAGAGGCCATAAAACTGCAAATAGTCATAGAAATGGAACCCGGAATAGAAGTGCCCGTCTTCCGAGGGCCTCCTCAACTGACCGCTGATGGAGACCTGACTGCGCCCTTTAGTGCACCCCTTCTCAGCATGAAGCAGCCAGAGCGGTCGTCGTCGCCCCCCTTTCCCTAGCAGCAGCTAGGGTCTCTATCTGTAGAGGGGGGAATGAGACAGGGACCCGTGGGCTTAGACACAGTAGGGTGAGGGCCTCCGGAGAAAGCAAGGCAAGACATTCACGGTCGAAGCCATGTCACAATCCATGTCAAGTCCCTATCGAAACTCTGTGTTCAGCGGTATGCAGAGTCGAGGTCACACTAATTCTCTAGGGTCGAGACACTAGACTAGGAATGTAGACATCTTCAGTGAGATCAGTTCCAGGTCAGAAGGCCAGGAGCGACTCGGCCTTGAATGTTTTGAGCGTTCGGCAAAGGCATCTCAGCATAACCCGTGACTTCACTGTCAACAGCCCTGGCAGACAGACAGCAACCCAGCCGGCCCATCTTGAGGGCAGGGCAGCACAGGGCAGGTGGTGCAAGTCCACACCCTAAGCCCTCAATTCTCAAAAATCCTCCACTGCCTCTAAATCCCCTAGACAACACACCACCGCAGGCTCTCTTGTTCCCTCCTGGGGTGAGCCAAGAGCCCCTTCCGCCCAACCCCCCCCCCACCTCTCTCACTTTATTTCTAAACAAAGAAAGCCTCTCCCTGGCTCTCCTACCTTGGGTGTCTGTGAAACTCATTCTTGGACTTCACAAACAAGAACCCTGGCATCGTCAACTCAAAGAATCGGGTGGCCACTGGAAAGGCTTCCTAGCTTTCTCCACCTACGTTATCCTCCATGGGGTTCTTTCCCTCTGGGTACCTAGTTTCTCACTGTCCTTCAGGGTCAAGAAGACCCTTCACCAGAAAACTCCTAGGGGGTGCTGAATATCACCTTCCGATCTTGTCAAGTTGTGACTCCGAAACTACTCAGTCTTCTTTCTTTGAAAATATCTTGTCGGTTTCCAGCCAGGACAGAGGTGAAATATCTTTGGCACTATTGAAAAACACCCCATTGGGTGTAAGGAGTGGAACTCCCCAAAGAGGGTGCAGAGGACATGACCTTCCTAGGCTCCAGAGCCACTGGCAGAGACAGCAGCAGGGAAGAATGGACGCCCCACCCACCCTGCCATAGGTGCCAGGTAGGCAGAAAGCCAAGCCCAGGTGTAGGATGTTCTGAGAAACAATGAAAGAAAGAAAGAAGGGAGGGAGAGAGACAGAGACAGAGAAAGAAAGGAAGGAAGGAAGAAAGAAAGGAAGAAAGAAAGAAAGAGAAAGAAAGAAATGGTAAGAAGGCAGTGGCTATTCCTGGGAGACCAAGGCTCCTCCTTAACAAATATGTCTGGATTTGGAAAGGAAGAGACAGTGTTACTTCCCTGCCTTGCTTGGACCCTACAGACACAGATTCGGAAGAGCTGCTTCCGGCAAAGATGTGGGCTTCTGCCAGTCCTCCCAGGATGCTCTCTCTATCTACCGGCTCTGGTCCCTACCAGATTTCCCCTTGGTGGCCGTGGAAAGGAATAAAGTAGCAGTTGGAGTTACATTCAGCATTACAGTCCTTCCTTTCTCCCCCACACTGACTTCACATCTCCCCACCCCCATATTTTCTCCCCTCATACATATCCTCTCAAGGCTTATTTGTCATTCGCTTTTTGTAACGACGCTTTCTTCGAGGCTATGCTGGGATCTGGAAGACTTTGCTTAGATTCTAGTTGGAATGCTCCTCCTAGTGGCCAAAGTTCTTCTAGGTCGTCATTACCCTGAGGGCTGGCAGTGATTTTTCGGAGCCCTCGCTTTCAACCCGTGGGATTTTCTAACATATTTTGGTTCAGCTGTGTCTGGCCACCAATGGTGCTGTCACTCACTTTTCTGTCCCATCGGTCACAGGGTTTCCAACAGGATGGTTATGAAGCTAACTCCTCAGGACGTAAAATGAGCTGAGTATGGTTTGGCTAGATAGTCACAGCCTCCAGACCCATGGTTTCTGGTGACGGAAGGTGGCGCGCCTGCTTAACTTTTTCAAGTTTCAAGGATTCTCCTCCCTGCTGCCCACTGACAAATCCAAAACTCTCTGGGGACCGACAGGGAGAGGGAGGAAGGGAGGGAGAGAGAGAGAGAGAGAGAGAGAGAGAGAGAGAGAGAGAGAGAGAGAGAGAGAGAGAGAGGAGAGATGTGGAGATGGATGTCAGAAGACATCAAAGGGCTTCGTGAGCCCTGACCGATGCGAGCCAGAAGGAGGGGACTGGACTGAGGCCTGGGACAGGGACAGGAGGAGTCTGCTTCACCAGCAGCAGCCGGGCCCGGTGAACGGGATCCCTGTGTCCGCCCGCCTCAAGAAACAGGGCATGTTTAGGAGGGTGCGGGGCCCGAAGGGGAGTTTGTGGGTTGGGGGGCCGGCCCACCCCCCCAACTCCCACCCCCCAAAAGCGTGTCCCAGGTGTTCCGGTTGCACACTGCACTTGCACGGGGGAAGCGTGGGGACCCGTTTCCAGGTGGTGTGTGTGTGTGTGTGATGTGTGAGGTCAAGGGGCTTTGGTGAAGATTGTCCCGCAGGTTGGTTTTGCTCGCTCGCTGGCTGGCTGGCTCGACCCCCGCCCCTGGCGTCTTTTTCCAGGAGGGCGTGGATGTCTGACCGCCCCGATCCCCTTGGGCAGGGAGGCAGTCGGTCAGGGCTTTCCTCCCTTGAGTGGCCTTGGCACACCTTTGCGGGTAGGGCGGGGGCGTTGTGTATTTTCCTCGGTCGGCTCTTGCCTCTGCCGCCACAAAGAATGGAAGGGCAGAGACACGGTAATGAAGCAGCAGACCAAACGTTTTATTGTAAGTGACTGAAAGAGAGGAAAAGTGCAGGCCACCTCAGGGAGGAGGGGCGCCCTCGCCCCGAGAGGTTTCCGTTTTATTGGAAGAGAGCAAGTGTACACTTGGAGAGAGGGGAGTGTGAGATAAAGTTTGAAGGCATGAGCTTAGAAAGTGCAGGCGACCTCAGAGAGAGGAGCGCACCTACGGTTTCAGAGTCGGGTTTTTGGTTTTTATTTCATAGGCTAGGCAGTGGACGATGATCAGGAATGCTGCGCGACCCCGGGCCGGTTGCGGACCGGCCAAAGTGCCCCCAGAATATTCATCTTTGTTCAGACATTAAGTTTCTTCCTCCCTCCCTCCCTCCTCCTCCTCCAGAAAATATACTTCGTTGATCCCTCTCCTGGGTAATCAGCTTCTGTGTGGAAACATATCAGTCAAGATGGTCTGCCTTGCCTCCAGTGGGGGCTGAGGCGCCATCGGTTTGATTAAAATGCAATCTTAGCTTTAAGACAGAATTCTTCCTGAAGAGGCTGGGCCTTTGGGCAGGTGCTCAAGTCAGTCTGACGCTGGTATGTGCTCACTGACACGAGGAAAGCACAGGCTACGGCTGAGATGCTTTTCTTTGCCTGGGGAGTATTCACACTTCTAGGCCAACTTGCTCCTGGCCTTGGCGCTTTCTATCTTTTCACTGGTTTACTCTCTGGGGCCCTTCTAGTACGCTGACCGGCCTTCTTCTCTTTCCCGCCCGCTCCTCTCTGTGTTCCTGCCAAACACATGTGCCCGGAGTTCTGCTGGGTTCAGGCCGGTTTGGTTCGTGCGTCTGTCCATCGGCCGACATCACGACGAGGTCTCCGTGGGGTTGGAGCCTTTCCTTTATTCCTGTTTCCTGACAAGGCCGTCTGTGGCGATTCCGGTGACTTTGCCTGTCCCTCCCTAAGTCTTTAGGAAGAGAAACGTGTCCTTACAAAGAACACCCACCGTGTGGTGGTATACATACACGTGGACTCACAGGTATAGGTGTCTATGGGTACACGGGCACGCACGCCTATGAACGCGTGAGCGTATGCATGCGTGCTTGCGTGTATGTGCGTGCTTACTCTTTTCTTTCAATGCCAGAGGAAAATGCTACTCCTTGTGCTTGTTCTTCTTCTTGCTCTTGTTGTTGTTGTTCTTGCTCTTCTTTTCTTTCTTCTTGGTGTCCTTTCTTACCTTCTTCTTTCTTCTTGTTCTTTACATCTTTTCTTCTTCTTCTATCTTCTACTTCTTTGCTGTTTTCTCTCTCTTCTTCTTCTTCCTGTTCTTCTGCCTCCTCTTTCTTCTTCTTCCTTCTTTTGCTTTTCTTTCTCTCTCTCTCTCTCATCCTTTCTCCTTCCCTTTTTCCCTCCCTTTCTCTTTCTCTGTTTTCTTCCACCCCCTTTCTCTTCTCTCTCTCTCTCTCTCTCTCTCTCTCTCTCTCTCTCTCTCTCTCTTCTGTTCCTCCCTCCCTCTCTTCTCCCTGCCTCCCTCCCTTCCTTCCTTTTCTTTGGGGTGGGGATATCATTAATGAAGAACTACATGAGGAGCATTATGTTTCCTAGGCTTCCCCCATCACCAAGTCCGCCCCCTCCCCCCCACCCCGACGGTCACTGTCCATCAGCGTAGTAAGATGCTACAGAATCACTACTTGTCTTCTCTGTGTTGTATGACCCTCCCCGTGCCCCCCCACCCACATTATGTCTGCTAATAGTAATGCCTCCCCTTCCTCCCCCCCTTATCCCTCCCTTCCCACCCACCCTCCCCAGTCCCTTTCCCTTTGGTAACGAGTTACTCCATTCTTGGGTTCTGTGAGTCGACTGCTGTTTTGTTCCTTCAGTTTGTATTCTTTGTTCTTATACTCCACAGATGAGTGAGATCGTTTGATACTTGTCCTTTTCTGCCTGGCTTATTTCACTGAGCATAATACCCTCTAGCACCATTTCTTCTCATGGCCGAATAATAGTCCACTGTGTTTACATACCACATCTTCTTTATCCACTCATCTACGGATGGACGACTTAGGTTGCCTCCATTTCTTGGCTATTGTAGGTAGTGCTGCGATGAACATAGGGGTGCATCTGTCTTTTTTCAAACTGGGCCGCTGCGTTCTTAGGGTAAATTCCTAGGAGTGGAATTCCCGGGTCAAATGGTATTTCTATTTTGAGCTTTTGGAGGAACCCCCATACTGCTTCCCCCAATGGTGGAACTGATATACATCCCCACCGGCAGTGTAGGAGGGTTCCCCTTTCTCCACAACCTCGCCAGCCAACATTCGTTGTTGTTTGTCTTTTGGATGGTGGCGATCCTGACTGGTGTGAGGTGATAGCTCATTGTGGTTTTAAATGGCATTTCTCTGACGGTGATGAGCGATGTGGAGCGAGCATCTTTTCCTGTGTCTGTTGGCCATCTGATTTTCTTCTCTGGAGAAATGTCCGTTTCGATCCTGTGCCCGTTTTTTCATTGAATTATTTGCTTTCTGCCTGTTGAGGTGCGTGAGCTCTTAGTCTATTTTGGAGGTCAACCCTTTATCGGATCTGTCACCTACGACTATATTCTCTCATACTGTAGGATGCCTTTTTGTTCTATGGGTGGTGTCCTTTGCTGTACAGAAGCTTTTCAGCTTGGTATAGTCCCACTTGTTCATTTTTTTTTGCTTCTGTTTCCCTTGCCCCGGGGAGATAATGGTCATGGAGAAGTCGCTCATGTTTACGTCCAAGAGATTTTAGCCTAGTTTTTTTTTTTTGAGAGGGCACCTCTCCTATGTATTGATCAAATGGTTGTTAACAGCAATAAAATTCTGTGGAGGGGACTCGATGCTGAGGACCTATGGAGTGGAGGGAATGCACTTGTTTCCCTCAAGTTCGTTCAGAGAGATAATTTACTGTGCTATAATACAGACTTACTAAAATGCCCTCTTGAGGTACCGTGTCACGGAGCTGGTGCACAGTTTAGCTTCTTTTGCTCCTTCCTGCCTTAGCTCTCTCTCCTCATTAAGCAGCGTTGCAGGGAGAGGGCCACGTGGCCTGCCAGGTCAGTGAGAGCCCAAGTGGACCAAAAAAGAAGAGCATAAAAGTGATAACTTACCTACACGGCACGTTGGCTGTCACACCAGCTGCAGGTGAACTCAGTTCCAACTTGGCCTGCGCCGGAAAGGCGAGCTGAACGTGTGAGTCCTCCCAGGAGTTAGACCTCTTTCGAGTGTGGGTGAGAGAAGGATTCAGTCATTACACCGGTTCTGGAGGTAGGGGGACAAAACCGTGTAATGATGTCCCCGAGGACAGGGTCTCTGTGTCCCTCAGCTCACCTGCAGAAATCTGAGAGGTCCCAGAGGAGAGAGCTTGCAAACTGATGGCTGAAGCACTGTCTGTGATGTAAGGTGGAAGGTGAGCTCTCGATATTCAGGAGAGTTGAGGGTTTAGAAGCTGACAGGAGCAAAAGGAACGAAGAGGGGAAATGGACTGTTTGCACGTGTACGGTGACAGCCTGTCGAAAAATGTCTTTTTAATTTAGCGCACCTGCAAACCCACTCGATGACACACCCCTCGCTACCCCCAATTCCCACCCTGGCAGCCCCGACCCCCCTCAGTTTCCCGTTGTGACACAGATTCTGGAAACGGCTCTTTTCTCCACCATCTCCCTCCGAGTTCTCCCCCCCCTACCATCCATCCAACCTCCTTAACCCAAGCCTTTCGCCAAAAACTGTTACTCGCGATACTGCCCTGGTTAAGAAGGTGGTTTCCTTTGGGATTTGAGCTCACAGCCTCGCTGGCTCACCGGCTTACACGGGGCGCTCTTTCCGAGCTTCCAAGAACTCGTTCTTACACCATCCCAAGGAACAGTCAAGTCTTCTCCCCGCCCCAAGGCGGGATCTGGGATTCCTAGACGGCTGCTTCTGCCCTAGATTTGTTGGGAACGCCATCTCCAACCACCACCGGAAGCTGAGCTTATCAGGGGTACGTATGGTCATGCCACGCTCTTCAAGTAAACCAAGTCTCGGTCATCTGTCGTCCTACCAAGTGTTGCACACGTGCTGCGTTGCTAATGCCGTCTGCTACGTGAATGCTGCTCTCTCTCGGGAGATCATCTTAGCATATATTCAGACGATAGCTGTTTCCGGGTTCAGCTCCGACCATTCTGGTCCTGAGAAGTTCCTATTTCACCTTTCCTCTTGCACTGGCTCTAGTTGTACGATTACGTCTGGCAGGGAACCGTCAGCATGTCTTCAGGAGCCTCAATATTTAAAGAATGGCCTTACAGAGAGTGTTTTGCTCACTGATCAGTGTTTATTTTTTATTTTTTATTCTTCTTATTTTTTTGAGAGGGCACCTCTCCTATGTGTCGATCGGATGGTTGTTAACAGCGGTAACATTCTGTGGAGGGGACTCGATGCGCAGTCATCCATCAAGCCCCAGCCTCATCCTCGAGGGTCTCCCATCTTCTGCAGCATGACGAACAAGGTGTTCCACGGTGACCTAGTTCTTACCCAGTGACTAAGTTCTTACCTGGTGAACGGTGGCTAAGGGCAGTCGTTATCACGGACGCGTTCGGTTTTGATCACGCCTGGTGAACTCTCAACCGTCCAGTCGGCTATGATGGTTTCGATTGATTTTTATACTCGATTTATATGTGAATCCCACATGTCTCTCCCTTCCTTACTTTTTATTTTCAGTTTTTAATAAAATGCTGAAGTGGTCGGTAGATGCAGGACGAAGGCAGGAGACATAGTTTAGTGCTGTCAGAGGGAGGGCGAATGTAGACGATCAGGTCTGTGCCTGTAGACTGAGTATTAATCCGAGCTAGACAAGGGGCACAGAACATCCACGGACGCAGAAGATTCCTCTCCAAACGGCGGGGGGTCGGGGGGTGGGGTGGGGGGGAGGCTCTAAGCCTCACCTCCGTGGATCCCCAGTTTCTCGCCTGATGGCGCCCCCCTGCGACCTGTGCCTGCCTTATAGGTTGTTCCTCCCGTGAGGAATCTTACCCGTCTCTGGCTAACCCGCCGCCGCCGTCTTCCGGGGCCATACGGGCAACTGTGAAGTCGGTGAGTGAGAGAGGAGCCGTATTCTTTGAAAGGGGTTATTAGCTTTTTGGCTTCTTTGCAGATGTGTGCCCTGTGGCTTCTGTGCCCGGCCTTTGTCTTGAGGTATCTTTACCGCTCGGAAAGGAGGACGCTACTCGGTGATTTTCGATATGAGGCACGGATTCTACGAAAGGGCTGTCATTAGGAAGGAAAGGAAGAAGAAAAGCTATAGAGGTATAGCAGACGGGAGAGAACACGGGAAGATGGATTCTCTCTCTGACATAACTTCTTGTAGAGTAACCTAAAAGCCTGTGTATGTAGGTTTTAGCAGACTGCGGCTGATCAGACGGCGAGTTCGCACCTTCACAGAATGGGAATACGGACACAGGGCGAAAGCAGACCTACGGTTACCGGCCCTGTCCGGTGAAACCCAGAAAACCAGCGAGGTACCTACCCCCTAGGCATTGGTGAAAACTTATCCATCACAGGATGGATATTGTCTAACTGCACGTGAACGGTTTGAGAGAAATCAGACGAATGAAAGAAAACACACGGCGCATCCCTGGGAACGGTCCACATCCCATTATGTTCTTTTCACGGTAGATAGTCTACAGTCTCACGACTTTGGAGCGCTGCGGCTTGCACTCCTCCTGATTGTGGGTTGAGTTCCGACAATAGCGATGCGGTCAAGTCCGTTGTTGGACTGTACGCACGGGCCCGCTTAGATACCTCCTTCTTCCTTCCTTCCAACGGCGAGGCCAGGAAGCGGCGGGATGAAGGCAGCGACAGCTGCCACGGCGCCGCCAGGATCTTTGTTGAGGTTTTCTGACGATCCGCTTCTGGAATGACTCTCGCAGAGGAGGACGTTGACGGTGGAAGTTTTCTTCATGTCGTATCTTAATTCGTTTTCTGGGTAGGTAGCCAAATTAGGCTCTGATCCTCGGTATGCACACAAACCGACCCCTTTGCCCGCACTTGGTTATGACCTTTATACCGTGGTGAGGAACCTATTGGCGACCGCCACCGGGGAACTGCCTTTCTATTTATTTACTTTTCTAAGAGGACGAAATAGTATCCGAAACCTGTACTTCAGGGTGGGTGGCCATTTCTGACGGTATTCCTTCTTCCTAGGCGAGAGCGTGGGATGGGATGAGTTTCCGTTGGTGGGTGTCCTCCTTCCTCCCTTTGTGTTTACCCTCACGTGCGGGTGGGTGGGTGGGTGGGAGCCCCGGGGCGGCCCGGGATCGGATGGATGGGGGACCTTCACGGCGGCCGGTGGCGAGCTCTCGCCGGCCCTGCGATCCGGATCCGTCCCGCTGACGGACCGACCGGCGCCGGTTGTCGGGCGCCACCTGCCGGCCGCTTTTATGCGGCCTGTTCCCTCTCGAGCTGCGGTGACACCGGGCAAGGGACAGGACGTGGCCACGGTTCCCCGAGGCGGACTTCCAGGAGGACGCGGGTAGCGGGCGCTGCAGGCCCGGTCGTGCCGGGACGCCGGCGCGCTCTGCGCTCGCCGGAGACTGGGGCCGCGGATTCGCTTTCTCGGTTGGTGACTGTCGCCACGCACGCTCGGTCGCTCCCTTGGTGGCCTGGGCCCTGGGAGGCCGCCCGAACGGGTCGACTAGCAGCCAGCGCCGGTGTCCCTCCGCCCGCGGGGACCCACTCACCTACCCACCCGCCGGCCGACCGAGACGGCTGCGGCGGAGAGGGAGACGTAGACGCAAGAGGGAGGAGAGAGAGAGAGAGAGGTGGTCGCGCGCTGTGCCGCGCCGCCCTTTCTGTTCCTTCTCCGTGGCCAGGCCCTCCTCCGTGCGTGTCACACGTCTGCCCGGGCCTCCGCCCCGCCCCGCCCCGCCCCGCCCCGCTCCGCTCGCTCGGCTCGGCGTCCGGCTCCGGAGGTGGGGCTGGGCCCCGTG
This sequence comes from Manis pentadactyla, assembly GCF_030020395.1. NCBI lineage: Eukaryota > Metazoa > Chordata > Mammalia > Pholidota > Manidae > Manis > Manis pentadactyla. Next base: position 2,772,870 of record NC_080036.1, on the reverse strand, counting down.
GCGTACGGGGTGGTCCTCGTGGGGCTCCAGGGGCCTGCCCGCAGTCCCTCGTGTGGGATCCGTTCGTTGTAGGCGCTCACGTTTGGGGGAGAGGGATACGGCCCCTTGCCCCTCCATTCCGTATGTGTGGAAGGACCGGCCCGGCCCGGCCGGCCCGGCATTGTTTCCTTTCTTTTACACAAGTCTCGTCTCTTTGAAGGCCTCCCCTCCCGCCGACTTATCTCCCGGATGTGGGGACCGACCGGCGGCTGGGAAAGGGAAGGGTGATCGCGATCCCGATCCCGATCCCGATCCCGACCCCGACTCCGCTGCCGCTGCCGCGTGTCCCCGGGCCTCCCTGCTGTCACCCACCGACCCGCGCCCCGCCGACTGTCTGACCCCTCCCCCTCCCCCTCCCCCTCCCCCTCCCTTTCCCGCAAGCCCACTTCAACCTCCCAACCCCCCCCAAGGGTCGACCAGATGGCCCCGGGAGCCCTGGAGCCCTGGTGACAGTGGTGTGATGCTGGGGGGATTGGGCCCGGTGGGGACAGGCCACGCGCTCGTCATGGGGGGACCCCGCTGTCCGTGGGGTGGCCCTGTGATTCCTCTCTCGAGAGGCGGTCCGATTGTACCTGCAGAGAGGTGCTGACACCCTGTCACTCGGTGCTTGTCGCTGAGGGACTCTGGGACCTCTCTTGGACGTGCGTGGCACGGCTCCGGGCTTCTTGAGCGTGTGCGGCCGGATAGATGCCCGGCTCCGCTCCTGCATTCCCTGAGGTCGCCACCCGCGTGTGCCTGTGCGCTGGCTCTTGTCGCGTGCGCCCAGGGAGGTCCCGATCTGGGTGCGCACCCTCACGGTGCCTGGTGACCCAAGGGCGGCGGGGGAGGAGGAGACGTGCGCGTGCGCGCGTGTCCGGGTCCTCTTGCCCTGCGTGGTGCTCTCCCCGCCTGCCTGCGGTTGTGTCGTGATGGACTCCCCCACGACCCACCCTGGAGGCTCTGTGCCTCGTGTGTTGGGCGCTTGTCTGGCGTGGGGTTCTCTCGACTGCACCGACTCCGGGGGAAGCAGGCCCCGTCGTCGTTTCCTGGCCTCGGCGGGCTGCCCTCCTCCCACACGCGGCGGGGGCGTCGTCCCCGTGTGCTCCTGATCGATGTGGCGATCTCGCGCTCTCCTGGGCCGGGCCTGAACCGCGCCGGAGCGAGGGACAGACGTTCGGAGCGAACGGGACTGCTCTTCTCGCTGTGCGCGCGCGGGGCCCCTCGCCTCCTGCCCTGTCCCCGCCCACGCCCCCACATCTGCTGCTGGGCTGCGTGGTGTGGGTGAGAAAGGAAGAGAGGCCAGGGGCGTGCGGAGTCCGGCCCGATCTCGTCCTCCCGCCCTCTGCCTCACGGCGTGGGCGGGCCCGGGGTCCCTGGACGCAGCGGACACCCTCGCGTTGGCCTGTGGGCCGTGTCCTGGCGGGCGGGCCTCTCTCCCGTGGTAGGGGAGGGAGGCCGCCACGCCGCCACGCGGCGAGCCCTTCTCCCGGGTCCCGCCGGCGTGTGTTGCTCGGTCCTCTTGTGGTGCTCCTGGAGCGCTCCAGGTCGCCCGTCAGGTGCCTGAGGCCGAGTGGCGGTGTCGTTCCCTTCCCCCAGCAAGCTTCCCCTGCTCGGCTTGCTGCCGCGGTGGAGTGGAGTGAGTGGAGTTGTGAGTGCCTTGCAGAAGTTCCCGTGAACGAGTGGGGGGTCGAGGCGGTAAGGGAGGCACGCCCGGCCCGTGCCCCTCCCCGACCACACACCGTGGGGGTGTGTGGGGGGAAGGGGGTTTTGTGCGGCCCGGGGATAGGGTGCCTCGTCGGTCCCGCTCGCGTGCCGCGGGGGGGCCGACTCCGTCGGGCGCCGTCCCCGTCGGGGCTGGTGCGCTGGCGAGACGCGTGGGCGTGTGACTGCTGCGGTGGGCCGAGCCAAGGACGCGGGGGTGCCGTGGCCGTCTTGGCCAGGCTACCGTCTCACTGGCTCCTTTTGTTAGCTCTCTGGCGTGCTTTGTTTGATGAGTTGCCGCTGTGCGCCTCCAGTGGCACGCGAGAACAGGGAGGCAAAAGGGCGAGCCTGAGGCCCACAGGCACAAGCTCGTGGCCCCCAGCCGTGAGTGACCGCTCATGCCGTCAGCCTGTGCTGCTTTTTTTTTTCTTTTTTCCCCACTATTTTATTTTTTTTTGTTTTTACCCCTACCGCAGACCCCCCCGCCTCCACGTCTCCTCACTCCACGCCCTCGTGAGCAAAAGCCACCGACACCGCCTTGGCCCTTCTCGTGTCAGGCCGGCGCGTGTGTGGGTCCGAGCCGTGGTGCTCTGGTGGGTCGGGGAGCGATACGCCCTCGGTGAGAAAAGCCTTCTCTAGCGATCCGAGAGGGTGCCTTGGGGTACCGGACCCCCCAGCCGCTGCCCCTCCTTTTCTGCGCGTAGTGGGCAGAGCTCCCTGCCACCCCCCGTGGTGAGGGAGTCCGCCGGCCTCCACCCCTACCTACCGCAGGTGGGGGTGGAGCTGGGCGCCGCTCTTTGCCTACCGCGGCCCGCGCCTCCCCCTTGGGAATCGGGGGAGGGTCCCGCGGGCCTTGGCCGGGCGTCCGGCACGCGTGGAGGCAGGCGCGGTGGTGTGGTGCAAGGAGGAAGGAAGGACGGGGCCCGGGTCCCCGAGCCTCCGCCCCACCCCGCTGCGAGCGGCTCCGCGTCCCGAGCTGCAACGGGCAGCAGCGGTGCTTTCGGCAGGTACGTGGTGTAATAAGCAGGAGCCGCCTCGCTCGGGGGCGTCTCCCTGGGGCCGCGGTCCTGGAGTGGGCCCGCCCGGATGGGTGGAGAGAAGACGGGCAGGGCGGCGAGTAAGGCCCGGCACTCGCCGCCCTGCTGCTGCTGCTGCTGCTGCAGTGGGCGCTTCACATGAGAACCCAGGGCCCTTGCCCTCGTGGTGGTTGGGATCTGTCCGGCGGGAGCCTCGGAGGGGGCTGCTGGCATCCTGGGCGGTGCGGGACCGCCCTCGTGCGTGGGGCGGTGGGATCCCGCGCCCGCTTTACCCGGTCGCCCGGCCGTGCCCCGAGGCCCCCGTCTGGACTTGTGCCCGCTCCGCCCTTGGTGTGAACGCGCACCCCCACGACCCGCCTCCCCGTCGCCACCGGCAGTGCCGAGCCGCCTCCGCAGATGCGACCTGCTCCTGGCGTGTTGCCGCCTAACTGTCCGGGAGCCGAAAGCGCCCCTGGTCCCGGAAGGGGGGGCGTCGCTGCCCCGTCCGCGGCCGTGCCGTGGCTACGGCGGGGCGTGGCGTCTCCGCGTGAGGCGCTCTCGGCACCCGGCGTTGGAAGGGAGTGGCTCCGTGCGGCGGTCGGGCGCTGTGTGGCCACGGGGACGTGGGTCGGTGGCGTGCGGGCGTCCCGGCGCTGGCCGTGGTGGCACCGCCAGCACGGTTGGGGTGGCCCGTGGGTTCGACGGAGGCCC
>NC_080036.1:2729424-2756924 GCF_030020395.1 Manis pentadactyla | reverse complement strand
ATGACGTCATGGGCAGGGACGACGCTGCGAACCTCAGGACCGTTTCGGCTGTGGACGGGAATCAAACCTCCCCGGAGTGAACACCCTCCCTCCTGTTCGCTGCTCTACATGTCACCGCCCACGCCAGCTACGGCGACCGAGACCGAGTGACAGGTAGGTCCTTTTTTTTTTTTTTTTTTTCTTTCAGGTCAGTCAGTCACTCAGTTTCAGGCAGTTTGTCCCTCGAGTCGGTCTCACTCACCACTCCGTCAGTCAGTCTGCCTGTCACTCTCAGTCACCAGTGAGACTCAGTCACTCTCAGTCGGTCACTCAGTCACTCTCAGTTAGTCTGTCTCCCCAAGTCACTGCCTCTCTCTCTCTCTCTCTCTCTCTCTCTCTCTCTCTCTCTCTCTCTTCACCTGCCCTTCCAAAGTCCAGCTCCAGTGGGGGTGGGTGGGGTGGGGTGGGCGGGGGTTGTGAAGCCCAAAAGGATGAGACGGAGTCGGTGCACAGAGAGACAGGACACAGAGTCAGATGGAGGTGATCTCCCGACAAAGTGCCGATGACAGCTTTATTTATACCATTTTGCACAAGGATATGAATATTTTTTTTTCTGTGGATTAATTGGTATAGACAATTGATTGATAGGTATGAGCAAGTTTTTCTTCTTCTTCTTCTTCTTCTTCTTTCTGATCTAGTCATGGTTGGTCAAGTGTTAGACAGGTGATCATTTTTCTGTTCCTTGACAGAAACTTTTCCTAGCAACGTGGACTCTGTTGTGTTTTACGTTTCTATGCGACGCGGTTTCTAAGTGCATGGGACCACCGTAGGAGCTTGCAGTATGTAGCAGCGACTACGGAGTCTATCAGCTTAGGGTGAAATTCAGGTCACCTACTGCCACAGTGAGCTAGGATTCTTTCTTTCCCACAAAAATATTCTTACAAGTTTTAATAAATTTATAATCAATCTAAAATCATAAACTCATATCTTCATTATACACCCCTCTGTAGGGCACAGTAAGCAGCAAACTACATTTCCCCTTCCTCTGTGTGGATACCGACATCTCCCTGACATAAGACACAGGTCGCCATGACTCCACTACCGAAGGGACTAAACAAGTTCTTACATGGTGAACGATGCAAGGGCATTCATATCATAGAAACTATTTCTGTGTGTTAACTATAAACAATCAAGTCAAGTATGATGTACGATTATTCTTTTTTTTTTTTATACTTGATATGTAATTCTAATAAAATATTGACGTAGTAGGTAAATGCAAGAGATAGATAGAAGGAAGGCATGATTGAGTGCGGTAAGAGAGCAAGTGTCGATGATCAGGTTTGTGCCTATAGACTAGGTCTTAATCCAAACCAGACGAGGGCAGCAAAACATCCAAGGTTGCAGAAGGTTTCTCTCAACCCTGGGGGGTGGGGGGAGGGGGGAGGTTCTAAGCCTCCCCTCTGTTGGTCCCCATTTTCTTGCCTGCCGGCCCCCCTGCCTACGACCGTGCCTGTCTTAGGTTGTTCCTCCCTTGACGAATCTTACCCGTCTCTGGCTAGCCAGCCATCTTCCGGGGCCATACAGGGAGATGTAAAGCTGGTAAGTGAGAGAGAAGCCATATTCTTGGAAAAGGTTAGCTTTTTCCTTCTTGGCAGATGTATGCCCTGTGGCTTCCAGGCCCAGCACTTGTCTTGCAGTATCTTTACTTCTTGAAAAATTATGGGATTTGTTGATTTCACGTGTAAGGCACAAATGCTAGTCAAGGGCTGTCATGAGGGAGGGAGGGAGGGAGGGAGGAAGGAAGGAAGGAAGGAGGGAGGGAGGGAGGGAGGGAGGGAGGAAGGAAGGAAGGAAGGAAGGAAGGAAGGAAGGAAGGAAGGAAGGAAGGAAGGAAGGAAGGAAGGAAGGAAGGAAGGAAGAAAGAAAAAAAGCTAATAGAAGTAGCAGAGGGAAGGAAGAAAAGATGAGAAGATTGATGAAGTGTCAGACAGGGTTATTCAAGTCAATATTCTCTCGTAACTCTATTTCTATAAAACTCTCCATCACTAGTTTCACTAGCATGGTAACAATAAAAGGGGGGTATTCTCAGTGGAAATGGGGTGGTCAATGTTTGACTGACGGTAGGTTTCGGTACTTTATGCTGAGATCGCCATTGGGCCCCGGCGTGTTCCGTTCTTCAGGAGCACTGTCCTGAAAAGCTCCTGGGAAACTTATGTTCTCATCCTTTCCACACTGCTCGGCAGAGGTTAGTTAACCCTTAGCGAAAAGGCAGGTCAAAGCAAGGCCAAGAGTATAATAAAAAAAAAGCGAAATCAAGGTGGGTAATAGGGGGAGCCGGCTGCAAAGGCCCCTGCTTCGTGGGGGTCTTCTTCCAGCCTGAGTTTTGCTACACAGCTTGAATGGCATGGCTCCCTCAGCCACCCCTTTCTCCAACTTGCTCTCTTTCAATAAAACATAATAAACCTTTCAGGTTGCCTCTCCTCCCTGAGGCCGTCCACACTTCTTCACTCTTTAGGTAACTATCAATAAAACTTGTACTGTGCTTCATGACTGTGTCTCTGCCCTTCGATTCTTGTTGGCGGCGGGGAGGGACCAAAACCGAGCGCAATACACAACGCTTCCCCCTGACAGTTTCACCTACTGCACAGGGAGAGAGACCTCCCCAGATGTGGCTGCCCAAACAACACCGTGAACGTGTGGGATGACACCAAGGACTTCCCGCGGGGAGCGGTGGCGGTGGGGGCCGGGAGCCCCATCGATCTGGAAGATGATGGACGATGAAAACCCGGTCCTAGAACAGCGTTGCTTTAGGAGTGAGTGTGATCTCTGGGCCCACAAGCCAGGGTGGAGGAGCCACCCCCTGCCAGGCCTCCCTCGGCCCTGATCACTCCCTCTGAGCCTGGGTACGGCCTAGGAATGCGAACCGGCGACGAGATCTGCAAAGCGCGTCCGGCCCCTCCCTTCCCCAACCCCTTTGACTCGGATGGTCACACACACACACACACACACACACACACCAACCGCCCTCAGCACCCCCACAGCCCCACCCCGACCCTTCCAGGGAAGACATCTTGTATGGCGTCAGCCTCCACGCCCAGGATTCTCAAAGGGTTCACGGGGTTGCCTGGGTTACGAAAGGGAGGCTGAGTTCGGTCTCCGCTTTCAGGGGCGTATCTCAAGAGATCCCGCCCTTATCCCCCATCCCCCACCCCCACCCCCCGCCATTTGCATGCTGCAGCCTGTGGGTGGGGGAGTTGAAGAGAGACATTCAATGGAGAGAAGCCCCGAGGGGGAAGTCAAATGCTCCCATTGAATTGGACCGGGGGGAAGTTTCTGCATTTGAAAGGAGCGATTGAAGGAAGCCCGCTGAAGTCGATCGTCCCTGACCCTCCCCTCCCCCACTCCCGAGTGAGCCCGGCTGACTCGGTGGGAACCGAAAGCTGGGGGTTTCGTGCCGAGGGGGGGGGGTGAACTAAACTCCTGGTCCCCGGGGAAATTGCACAGGGGAAAAGCCGAGTTGGTATCTCAGACGGAGCGGGGTCAAGGGGATGAGATGCTTGTGGACGACACAGGGAGGGCTGTTCGGTGACCTCCCGCCTTCCCCTTCCTCTGAATGAGAAGAGGGCAGAGGGGAACGGGTGGGGGTGGGGGTGGGGGCGGGACCCGGATGTGACCGTCAGCCTGCCCGGGGACTGAGGCTGGGGGGCGGCGGTGGCGGCGGCGGCCCCGCCCTGCCGCCCCTGGCCGCTCGATCCGTTCGTTCTGGGACCTGCGGGCAAGGGCAAGAAAAACACATGCCCGACAGCGGGGTCGCTTTGGCTAGGCGGACTCACCCCAGCAGCGCGGCTTCATGCCTCACGTCATGGTCGCTCCCACTCCCCCAGCCCACCCCAGCCCCGACTCTAGCCAGGGAGACAGACAGTCAGGAATTTTCTGGTTGAGCCTGGGTCGGTCAGAGACATAGGTCATGGATGCCTCCCCACCCACAAGAAGGTGGAACCACCCACCTGGGAGATGGAGGAGGAGACTTTCGTCCCCACGTGGAGGTGACCCCATCCAAAATCATAATAAAAATAACAACCGTTTTCTTTGGAAGACTTCCTTCCTTCCTTCCTTCCTTGCCCTGCCTTGAGAAAAACCCTCCCTTTCTGTCGTCTCTCTTCTCTCTCTCGTCACTAGGTGGCGTGCTTGCCTGATTCAGAGATCACTTCCTCAAGCCGAGGGGATCTGCTGGCCAGGGACCTTGGCCCAAGTGTGTTTTCGAACAGAACAGTTGATGTTCTAGGGTACCCTTGGTGGGGATGAGCAAAGCCAAACTCCCCTCCTCGCTGACAAGTCCTCAGAACTCTCAGGAGAGCGACCGAGAGGACGGATCTCGGAGACGGAAAGGCTTCTTGAGCCCTGACAGATGCTAGCCAGCCGGGAGGAGGACTGGACTTGAGGCCTGGGATGGGGACGAGAATGGTCTGCTTCGCCAGCAGGCAGGCCCGGTTCACGGGAACGCTATGTCCACCCGCCTCAAGAAACGGGGCGTGGTTAGGAGGGTGCGGGGCCGGGGACACCCGCCTCCAGGGGGAAAAAAAAAAAAAAATAGTCGTTTCCCTTCCCCTGGGACGATGGCTGGCTCCAGCGGGGCGAGCCCGGGAACGGGTGGTTGGTTGGTCAGTCAGTCCATAGACAAGGCTGGTAGACGACTCGTGGGGGATGGCCAGACGCTGGTCCCACACAAGGTGTGTGGGCGGGGGGTGCAGTGGTTCTGGGGTCCGTCTGGACAGTGGCCGCAACGACTGCATGTCAGAAATGTGGAGCTGGCCACTGAGCGACCTGGCCCCTGGCCGGCCAAGCCGGTGGCCAGCGGCATCCTCTCCCTGTCCCCCCGGCCCCCGTTCCGCAGCCCTCTGTCCTGTGGCTTGATTTGGGCTGGCTGTCTCACCCCTTCCTAACCAGCCCCCCACTCCCCCTTTTCGTCACGATCTTTTGTAGAGCTGTAACGTGTGTTTTATGTTTCTATTTTACCTAGGCCCTTTTATGGTCAGGGCATCGTCCGTCCCCTGTTGCTAGGAAAGCTCATTCCCAAGGAGGTCATGCCCCTCGGAGGAGGGCGATTGAAACATGACTTCGGATGAGATGAGATATTCCCGGCCCGTGACAAGTCCAGGGCAGCAACAAGACAAGACGGAAGGAAGGAAGAAATAGGGGAAGAGGAAGGGGGTGGGGGCTGAGGGGAGCGGGGAGGGAGAGCCAGAGAGAGACAGAGACAGAGGGAGAGGGAGAGGGGGAGAGAGGGAGAGAGAGAAGAGGATGAACTATACTATCTATCCGTCAACTGTCCTCATCAGGGATCCTCAATTTCCTTTCCTTAAGGAAGAGCATCTTTTTCAGGGAAAGGCCTAGATGGCTCATTCGCTCTGTCCAGCAGGCAAGCATTGTGCTGTCTGTGGTTTCGTTCCCAGGCTGACATCATGGCGAGGAACAACGGGTACGAAGGTTCCATGAAATAACACCAAGCACCCGTGACGGTAGAGCAACACAGACCGTCGGTAAGACGGTTTTCATCCACGAGCCCCGTGACCCCGACCGTCATTCTGCCGTCTCCCCTAAGTCGGGGTTGGATCCCTCAGGGCCCTTATTGGTATAAGAGCGACAGCCCGATGAAACCCCACCGTTTTAGGCATTTCAGGAGGGTGCCTGGGCTTGAGATTTCCGGGACCCCACGCCTCATGTGCAGTGCTCAGAAGGATGACGACAGGAGAGGAAATCTAAGGGATACGAAGGAGGGTGGTTGTGAATCTCTCAGGACACACAGGCCTGGTCCGGACCCTTAGGTGGAAGCGGTCCGCTCTGCGATGGCAGCGGCGGCTGCTTCCCTTCCTAGTCATGCGGAATCGGAGATGGCAGATCGGGAGTGCCGGACGGACGGGTCACTAGGTGGATTAGCCTTCCCCCTGACCCCACCCCCACCCCCACCCCCACCCCCACCCCCACCCCCACTTTGTAATATTTCATTTCATTTTATTTTATATTTTATTTTGGGGGGTGGGGGTGGGGGGTTTAAAGGTTAGTTAACACGGATCCAGGCGTCGACTCCCTGGGCTCTGGCTCCACGGGGCATCACAGGAAGTACTTGGACATATGTCAACGTGTGAGGTTGGAAAGAACTTCTGTGGGTGGGGGTGAGCTGAGCCGTCTCTTTGGGCAGCACACAAACTGTCCGGGTTGGATTGGGTTTCCCACGGCCCTGACCGACTGTGGATGTCTGCAACCACCCACCCACCCACCCACCCACCAAGGAGCCCGTCTTCATGTCTCTCTGAGTCGGGACCAGGCTGCTTCTGTGTCGCAGAGACATCAGGATGTCGAGCGTCTGACAGCCAGGGGGTTCGGATCGGGTTTGGTGTGCTGGTAGGAGAGAGGCATGCACTGGATCCACCTGGGCCACCAGCTTTATGGATTCGGTGGCTGCTGCCACCTTGGTGGGCCAGTCAGCTAGGGCATGTCCCCAAAGCCCAGGTTTCGTTCCTTCCACGGGAGCCTCCGTTTGGATGACAGCCGTATCGTGGGGTAACAGAATCATCATCGTCAGGGATCCGATGAGACTAGAACGTTCCCGATTTCTAGGAGTTCCACATCATTTCCAAAGCAGTGATGGACCCCTACCTACAAACAGAGCACACAGAAAGCTTTGTAGGCCTATCTTGTCGGACAGTGTTTCCCGTGGAAACTTCACACAATCAAAACCAGTTTAGCCACTTAGAATTGGACTGGAGTAAGTTTGTCTGAAGTATCAACACAGGTTTCTGGTTTCTTCCCTCCCTCCGCCTCCCCCTCGCCCTCTCCTCTCCTCTCCTCTCCTCTCCTCTCCTCTCCTCTCCTCTCCTCTCCTCTCCCTCCCTCCCCCTCTCCTCTCCAGCTCCCTCTCCCTCTCTTTCTCACTCGCACTTACTTACACACTCCGTAGACTAGGATAACTGTGGTTAGGGTCCGGAGTCGACCACCACCTCTTCAAATAGACAGAAGATAATGCAAGTCACACAGCGAGGTTTATTTCCAGCTAGCTGGGGTCCAAGTGTCTGCCCGACGCAGCGGGTTTCCACAAGGACCCAGAGCACTCAAAGCCAGGGGTTTCTATGGCATTTTCGAAAAGCACTGACTCACAGTAACTTTCCATAAATTTTGGCTTGTGCTACATCCTGGGGGTTAAGCAAAAGCAAGATAAGACCACTCCTCAAATGTTAGGGTGGTTCAGCAAGATAAGCTGACCAGAGTCGCAACCGCCCGCAACCCGGTGTCCATGATTAACTTGTTCTTCAACACCTGTTTATCAAGCCTTACCCAGTTCCTCCTTTCCTGAGTCCTGCACTCAGAAAACGGCTCTTTGGCCCTTAAGATGGCCATTCTCATGCTAATTCATTCCTACACTGTGAAAAAAGATGCTTGGCTGTCTGTGTGCCCAGAGGGACAATGAAAGTCTTCACAGGCAAAATACGGGAGGGGACCCGGTTGCTGGCAAAACTCAGCTCTTTTACTAGGAAGCACACCACACTCCATTTTCTTAACGAATGAAAGACCCAATGAAGGCAACACCCAGCACAGGAAAATCGTTTGAAAAGTCGATGCCTTTAAAGGCAATGCACACACATCACACACAACACACACAACACACACAACACACACACAACACACACAACACACACACACACACAACACACACACACACACACACACACACACACACACACACACACACACACACACACCAGCCCTTTCACAGTCTCTCACATAGGAAGAGCAGACCAATAGTCCCAGGACACTTTGTCTTCCTGACACAGAGAAAACTAGATTTTATTCTTGTGCCAGCTTACTTCTGCTATTAAAAATCATCTTAAAGAAACTCATTTAGATCGTAGCTGGCCTGATCACACACATCGATTCTTTTCCCAAGGTTCCTTTTCACAGCCCTTCTGCAACTTTCTTCTTTATGTTCAGCTTTCGTCCAAAGATTTCCTTTTTTCAGGAACCAGCCTCTCACACTTTTAGGACACCATTTCTTTTCCTCTCTCAATTCCTCTCTTCCTTCCCTCTTTCCTTTCTGCCACCAGCCCCTCCCTCTCCCTCCAACCCCCTTCCTCCTCCCCTCCCCCCCCCAGTGAAAATGCATTTCTGTGTCTCATACCTTCTTTGACTGAAAGCATAAAGCATACGTCCCACTTTTCCTGCATACAGAGATGTTTCCTGTATTTATTATTGCCAGTGGCTTTTGTGACACTTAGAAGGATTCTTAGCTTGCCGAGACATCACTTCCTGTTTTTTTTTTCCCCCTTAATCTATAAAATTTTGGTTTCTGTTGTTAAGTAGCAAGCATATCAAAAATGTGTGGAGAACGACCACCACTCAGCTTTCATAAACCCACTTTTCTCATATGGAATATGTTTTCAGGAAGAAGTAACACGTGGCAGAGGCGATGGAGGCCTCCCGTGCATCACTTGAGCCCATTTGCCTCCTGTTTCTGCGGAGGTAAACATGAGCCAGATTGGGGTGTTCACCCTTCCCGTGTGTGTTCTTAGGCTTTTAGTATATGTGTCACAGCAGTCTTGCTTGGCATGTTCTGAAACGACGAAACCTTCTCACAGGGCACATCGCTTGGCCATTTCTTAACTCATCATGGTTCCTGAGGGGAAGCCAAAGTAATACACGTACCTTGTACTCATTCGTGTCGGCAACCAAAGATGACAAACAAACCTCTTGCACGGTCCATTTGCTAATGGGCACTGGTTCCAGGGTTCCACAGTTAAAACAGCAGTACTGCAGTGAACTTTCTGGACACGTCTCCGTGAGGAGAGTTGGCATGGCGAGAATGACCGTCGCCTACGATGCCCACAGGATGGGTGAGTGCATTGGCATCTCCAAATAAACTAGGTGTTGCGGACCACTCTCCGAGGTGATCGCAGAAGTCTCCCTGCCGCCAGCAGAGACGAGAGAGCCCACGGCTCCAAACTCAGCAACGTGGTAAGCATCGGGGTTCGGTTAGATTTTCACATACGTCCGCCCATCGAATGGCAGTGCCACGGTATCTCAAGGTTGTTTCCGTGTACAGTTCTCGGGTGACTGGTGAGAGGAAGTAGCTCGTCAGGGGGAAAAGGACCATTCCGGGATGCTCGCCTGTGAATCACCCTTCCCGGATTCTTGCACCATCGTCTGGATTTCCAGCGAGCCCTCCGTCAGTGACACGGCACGCAATCAGAAGTTTGGATTCTAGCATGAACGCATGTTTCGACCTCTGCTGTGTGTGCTTCTTGTCTGCTCTGGTATCCACGAGTCTTTCCTTTGCTTTGGTTTTCATGGACAGATCTTGGATCCATCCTTCCTGACAGGAAGTGTCTGCATAAATGGACAGCAGCCTGTGTGCTGTGCCATTGAGTCGCGGGTTATTTTCACCTTTCAAAAGCGTTTCCCCCCCACCCCCATGGAGGTTTGACGTCGATCTTGTGTGGCTATCCTGGATACCTATCAGCTACATGACGGATATTTATGTGCCTCGTTTCTCCAAGTTTCAGAGGTAGTAATTTTGCCTCCTCTCATTTCTGAATCTTAGACCGTTAGCATCATCAACTCCTCTGAAGCGTATCTGATATTTGTATTTGTTTGAATAGAAGAATCTTAATCTATAGAATAGGTTCCAGAGAAGTTATTACAGATGCATACCGTCTGTGTGATCCTGGTGCGAGCATATTACATCTTATTCCAGAACACAGTGCAGTGTATCAGACTTCCAATATTTGGATGTGCACTTTGAACCCCCGCCCCCACCCCCACCCCCACCACCCCCACACACATGTGAGATACACTTTTCACGGATGTCAATACAGTGTACGGGGTGGCTGGTGGGTGGGCACAAAAAACAAAAACAAAAAAGGACTCCCTGAAGTATATACTTTGGCCAAAATACTGGGACTCTTTCAACGTGAAAAGCAAAGCAGAAATATGGACTTTTAAAGACCCTACCTGTCTGGTATGTGCAGTGTAAATCAACGAGACGAATACCCGGGTCAGTAAAATGTTCACAAGGAAAGATTTCCTATGAACTCTCAGTAAGCTTGTCCACATCTAGCCCTCACGTATGTAGGCCGTTTGGGCAGCCGTGCGAAAACTGCCTCTTAAAGGATCAAGCATCAGAATCAGAGAGGAAGAGTTTGCAGTAGACTCACTGGCACCCGGATAGTTTAATGCACCTACATGTACATTTTACATCAGAGTCAAAATTGGAGTTCTGGTAATCCCGTGGAGACATCTTGCTGAAATGCCACGAAAATGGTTGCCGCGTTCCAAGGACCTAAACGACAACACCAAAGGAAAAAAAAAAGTCAATGCAGAGTTCAGTTCACTCCAAATATGTTTTCAGTCGCTAGTCTGGACCAGGCATTAGAGCTAAGGAAATGGTTCTCCTTCCTATGGAGTTTACGATCTAGTGAAAAAAAACTGCAAGTGACGGAAGGAACTGTTTGTCTCTTTCTCTTGGTGCCTGCCTCTGCCTCTTACACGTTAGCACGTTGACTCTGTAAACCATTTCTGGTGAGGAAAATCAGCTTCCACCTCTCATCGGGAGAGTCATCTACTTTCATGCGTGAGGTTGACGTGCTGTGCTGTCACCGTGGACGGGACACACGGGACTTGCAGCAGCAGCAGCAGCAGCAGCAGCAGCAGCAGCAGCAGCAGCAGCCCAGAGTTCCAGACTGGGATAGGATAGGAACACTCGGGTCTACTTTCAGTCTCCTGGACTTTCATTTCTCTGGCTCTGGGTGAACCAGTTTCCAGCGAGGCATCCAACGGAACTAGGGGAACTGTTGACTACCTGGCATCCTCTAAGAGTGCCACTTCTGGGCGGGTACACAAAAACTAGCCAAACTCCCAAAAGGCGTAAAGGAGGAGCACACTGGTAAGGTCCCACGAGATCCAGAGCTCCGAGGCGACTCTTGCTCAGTGGGAAGGCAAGAGGGGAATCGAGGCAAGGTGCAGGCCACGCTGGTAAGGAGTGCTCAAGTCCAGTGGGCCTGGCAGAGGAGGTGATGACCAATCGTTCTAAAACTTCCAGAAAATTCTAATAAAAGATGTTATGTTAAGCACGAAGGCTGATTTAAGTGGAACCGAAATGGACGTGTCCTTGCTACAATCAGCTGCCTAAGTTTACCGGCAGGCATTGAAGTGGATGGTATCTGCTAAATCTTTCCAGGCTCCAGGGCGAAGCGAGGGGACGCCCTCCCACAGAGAAAAGGCCGACCGACCGACCGACCGACCGACCGACCGACCGACCGACCGGGTGTGTCGCACGGCTGTCTTTCTCTCTCCCAGGTGGGAGCTTCCTCTTCAAGTTAAAGCCAGACACACACGCCTCTGGCTTGCCTTTCTAAAGAACTGGGAGGGATGTCGGTCCCCAGAGCCTGAAAAGGAAGAAGTGTCTTCTCTTCTGCCCACAAGCCTGACCTCAATACAAACTCTCGAACGGAGAGGCTTGGCCCCCAAGAGAAGTAGACAGTCTGATAAGGTGATGCAGCCAAATCTATTTTAATGCAAGGAAAGAAAATAGTCAAAAGTCCTGTGAACTACTACAATAGGGGACTCGTTCTCTAAATCTTTTTGGTGAAAACCTAGTCTACTTATTGAGCTCATTATCTTCAAAATTTTGGAGGTTCTCTTTTGTTTTTAAACTAGACTCCCCAAAACGGAAGAAATCTGTCTTCCGCAGCACGGCCTGGCTTTCAGTGACTGGTGCTAGAATGGTACTTGCATTTTATTTCCAGCCCCCTGGACACACACAGTCCCTATCATTTCAGAGCCTTCATTCAGCCCTGTTAGTCTGGGGCCGTCGAAACCTTTACCCAGTTATGTCAACTGCTCACCTTCAGAGTGTATTCTTGAGAACTGAGACACTTTGGGTCAAATGAGCTAAAAGGAAGCAAGGCAATTGGATATATTAGTAACTCAAATCTTTGTGTCGGTTTATCTGTCTGTCTGTGTATATGTTCTCTCATGAAAAGTATTGCTAGCTGTAGTACATTACATCTCAATCTGTATGTTGGTGTGTGTGTCTAAGTGGGTCAATGAGAAATCTATTTCTACCTCCGGATGGTACTAATAAAATGGATTTACAGACAAGCGCTTGTGAAAATTGGACGTTCTAAAACTTCCAGAAAATTCCAATAAAAGATGTGAAGCGTGAATGCTAATTTAAGTGGAACCGAAAGGGACGTGTCCTTGGGATTTTCAGCTGCCTACGTTCACCTGCAGTCATTTAGGTGGATGTTATCTGCTAAATCTTCCCAGAATAAAATGATTAGAGGCTTGACTCTGTCTCACATTCAGTCAAGGTTTGGCATAGTGAAGAATGAGTCGGCTAAGTGTGTAGCAAGCGAACAGCTCAATACTAATTGTGTGTTGCAGTGTGTAATCCCACCGAGAGCCTGAGAATTTTTGTCGTCACCTAAAATCTTAAAGTTTTGCTCAGTTCAGACATATTCTGTGCTTAGTGAGACTGTGCCTTAAAGCACACGATTCCAGAAATTAGTCAAGGTGCTCATAAATTTGTCCATCTAAAGAATGCTAGTGTGACGGCTTACAATAGCCTACTTCTCAGTGTTCACTGAAAATTGCAAGTTCCTAACGATTTTGAATTTTAACTAAAAGTATTTGAAGTCATGAGGAAAACATTTGTGCATGCTAAAAAAAGAACAAAAAACGGGTCTTTGGATAAAAGGAAGTAACTTTGTTCTAAAGTACAGCTGTTTCTTTAAAGAGGGAGAACACGGATGTGTAAGGAAAGTTGTGGAAAGCTTGTGGAAAAACGGATATGGTCATGCTCTGTGAAATAAAAGCAAATGAGTCTCGATATCAAGGACACGGCAAAATTCGAATTTTGTTTTCGGCGAAAAAGACAATGTTTTCTCAAACGGTTAGTCTGCTGCTCTTCGTGTTGAAAGATTGCAAAAGGTTTTCTAATTGTTTTATCAAAGCAGTTTCTCATGCTTCAAGTCTCAAGGAGTCGTCTGAGTATTGAAGAAAATGAGATCCCCCCAGTAAAAGGACTAAAAGCTAAACGTTGCTCACGACTGTGGAACCTTCTGTATTTGCCTTTGAGGTATTTTGTGGTCATGCTGGTTAAGTGGATAAGTATTGCTTCTTGGCAACGTATCATCTTATTGAGGCAAGTGCCGAAGAAACTTCCTTCTGACGGCGTCCCAGAATCAAGTTCAAAAAGGTGCTTATACCTCTACTTAACTCTGATATTTTCCCGAGGGCCCCTGGAACCTGTCAGAGGAATTTTTTCTCCTCGTCGGGGAAAATATTTGGCTAATTTGGCCTATTTATCTGACTGACACACACACACACACACACACACACACACACACGCACGCACGCACGCACGCACGCACACATTTATTTATTTGTTTATTTATTTACCTGGAGAGCACTGCCAAAGGGAATGATGCTAAACTTTGTGACTGAATGTTCTGTGTCACAAAAATAATCCAAATTTCCTCATGTCCACTGTCTTAGGGTAAGCTCTCTCATCAGATCTTTAACCGTTGTCATTTGTCAGTCTTTTGTCATTTCTAGTCACTGTTTTATTACTCCTAAGCTAGTCAAGAGCTAGATTTCAGCAGAACAGGTATTAGTTACCTAGGACGACTACGTAAACTAAGGAAGATGATTTTGTGGCTTTTTGTTTCGAGTGTTGCCCATAAGCTGCCAACAGTTTAGTAAATGACTGCCTGTATAAGCAGAACTGAAACTTTATCTTTCTACCTGATCCCTCCAGAATTTAAAAACTCTCCGTGGCTATTTTGATACTTCCTGGCAGTCTGTTTATTTGCATGAGTTCAATAGGAATCTGCTTTCCCTGTAAGAGGACCCATTAAAAACACTGGTGATATTCGCAAGGCTTTGACTGGAATGGGATACCTGAGAGGCACGTGTGTAAACTCAGATAGGAACGGACAGCTTTAAGGAACTAAGGTAGACCTGACAAAAGCCAACAAAGCCCCTTGGAAGAACAGGCCTGGTACCTTGCTTATAGGGTTCCCAGCAGCCTGACGAGGTGACTGAGGAAGGTCACCTCCTGGCAGGTACGGGAACCTCAGGATGTCTCGGGGACCTGGAGAAGGGAGGAATTCACCCAAATCTACAGGTACTGCAGGCAAAACCCGATGGCGAGTCTGGCTTGGCTATCTGGCCTCACGGGGCCTTTGAAAGTTCCATCTGAAATTCCTTGTGAAAAGTGCCAGCAAAGCCCATTTAAAAAAGCCTACGTAATCGATTGCTCTTCTGGATGCGTTTATGCAAATAATCGAGCCAAAGATTAGTTATTTTCTAGGGGAGAGTAGTATCGTTTCAATCACGCGGCCTTTATCTGTACTACATCCTAGTACTAGTCATGGGGACATAAACTGAATTCAGAATTCTAGTTTCCCCAGAAAATATCTGGCTACGATTCTCCAGATGTGTTAGTTGTTGTTCTTCTCCCCCCATCATTTCTATTAAAGTTTCGCTCTTTCCGGTTCCCATATTCCACCACGCATTCTTCATCTCATCACGTTGGTCCTTCCGGAATGGAAGATCCAACTGCAGATGTTGCTATTTAACCTCATAACGCCATTGGTTCTACCTTGCCTAGAGGCCATAAAACTGCAAATAGTCATAGAAATGGAACCCGGAATAGAAGTGCCCGTCTTCCGAGGGCCTCCTCAACTGACCGCTGATGGAGACCTGACTGCGCCCTTTAGTGCACCCCTTCTCAGCATGAAGCAGCCAGAGCGGTCGTCGTCGCCCCCCTTTCCCTAGCAGCAGCTAGGGTCTCTATCTGTAGAGGGGGGAATGAGACAGGGACCCGTGGGCTTAGACAGAGTAGGGTGAGGGCCTCCGGAGAAAGCAAGGCAAGACATTCACGGTCGAAGCCATGTCACAATCCATGTCAAGTCCCTATCGAAACTCTGTGTTCAGCGGTATGCAGAGTCGAGGTCACACTAATTCTCTAGGGTCGAGACACTAGACTAGGAATGTAGACATCTTCAGTGAGATCAGTTCCAGGTCAGAAGGCCAGGAGCGACTCGGCCTTGAATGTTTTGAGCGTTCGGCAAAGGCATCTCAGCATAACCCGTGACTTCACTGTCAACAGCCCTGGCAGACAGACAGCAACCCAGCCGGCCCATCTTGAGGGCAGGGCAGCACAGGGCAGGTGGTGCAAGTCCACACCCTAAGCCCTCAATTCTCAAAAATCCTCCACTGCCTCTAAATCCCCTAGACAACACACCACCGCAGGCTCTCTTGTTCCCTCCTGGGGTGAGCCAAGAGCCCCTTCCGCCCAACCCCCCCCCCACCTCTCTCACTTTATTTCTAAACAAAGAAAGCCTCTCCCTGGCTCTCCTACCTTGGGTGTCTGTGAAACTCATTCTTGGACTTCACAAACAAGAACCCTGGCATCGTCAACTCAAAGAATCGGGTGGCCACTGGAAAGGCTTCCTAGCTTTCTCCACCTACGTTATCCTCCATGGGGTTCTTTCCCTCTGGGTACCTAGTTTCTCACTGTCCTTCAGGGTCAAGAAGACCCTTCACCAGAAAACTCCTAGGGGGTGCTGAATATCACCTTCCGATCTTGTCAAGTTGTGACTCCGAAACTACTCAGTCTTCTTTCTTTGAAAATATCTTGTCGGTTTCCAGCCAGGACAGAGGTGAAATATCTTTGGCACTATTGAAAAACACCCCATTGGGTGTAAGGAGTGGAACTCCCCAAAGAGGGTGCAGAGGACATGACCTTCCTAGGCTCCAGAGCCACTGGCAGAGACAGCAGCAGGGAAGAATGGACGCCCCACCCACCCTGCCATAGGTGCCAGGTAGGCAGAAAGCCAAGCCCAGGTGTAGGATGTTCTGAGAAACAATGAAAGAAAGAAAGAAGGGAGGGAGAGAGACAGAGACAGAGAAAGAAAGGAAGGAAGGAAGAAAGAAAGGAAGAAAGAAAGAAAGAGAAAGAAAGAAATGGTAAGAAGGCAGTGGCTATTCCTGGGAGACCAAGGCTCCTCCTTAACAAATATGTCTGGATTTGGAAAGGAAGAGACAGTGTTACTTCCCTGCCTTGCTTGGACCCTACAGACACAGATTCGGAAGAGCTGCTTCCGGCAAAGATGTGGGCTTCTGCCAGTCCTCCCAGGATGCTCTCTCTATCTACCGGCTCTGGTCCCTACCAGATTTCCCCTTGGTGGCCGTGGAAAGGAATAAAGTAGCAGTTGGAGTTACATTCAGCATTACAGTCCTTCCTTTCTCCCCCACACTGACTTCACATCTCCCCACCCCCATATTTTCTCCCCTCATACATATCCTCTCAAGGCTTATTTGTCATTCGCTTTTTGTAACGACGCTTTCTTCGAGGCTATGCTGGGATCTGGAAGACTTTGCTTAGATTCTAGTTGGAATGCTCCTCCTAGTGGCCAAAGTTCTTCTAGGTCGTCATTACCCTGAGGGCTGGCAGTGATTTTTCGGAGCCCTCGCTTTCAACCCGTGGGATTTTCTAACATATTTTGGTTCAGCTGTGTCTGGCCACCAATGGTGCTGTCACTCACTTTTCTGTCCCATCGGTCACAGGGTTTCCAACAGGATGGTTATGAAGCTAACTCCTCAGGACGTAAAATGAGCTGAGTATGATTTGGCTAGATAGTCACAGCCTCCAGACCCATGGTTTCTGGTGACGGAAGGTGGCGCGCCTGCTTAACTTTTTCAAGTTTCAAGGATTCTCCTCCCTGCTGCCCACTGACAAATCCAAAACTCTCTGGGGACCGACAGGGAGAGGGAGGAAGGGAGGGAGAGAGAGAGAGAGAGAGAGAGAGAGAGAGAGAGAGAGAGAGAGAGAGAGAGAGAGAGAGAGAGGAGAGATGTGGAGATGGATGTCAGAAGACATCAAAGGGCTTCGTGAGCCCTGACCGATGCGAGCCAGAAGGAGGGGACTGGACTGAGGCCTGGGACAGGGACAGGAGGAGTCTGCTTCACCAGCAGCAGCCGGGCCCGGTGAACGGGATCCCTGTGTCCGCCCGCCTCAAGAAACAGGGCATGTTTAGGAGGGTGCGGGGCCCGAAGGGGAGTTTGTGGGTTGGGGGGCCGGCCCACCCCCCCAACTCCCACCCCCCAAAAGCGTGTCCCAGGTGTTCCGGTTGCACACTGCACTTGCACGGGGGAAGCGTGGGGACCCGTTTCCAGGTGGTGTGTGTGTGTGTGTGATGTGTGAGGTCAAGGGGCTTTGGTGAAGATTGTCCCGCAGGTTGGTTTTGCTCGCTCGCTGGCTGGCTGGCTCGACCCCCGCCCCTGGCGTCTTTTTCCAGGAGGGCGTGGATGTCTGACCGCCCCGATCCCCTTGGGCAGGGAGGCAGTCGGTCAGGGCTTTCCTCCCTTGAGTGGCCTTGGCACACCTTTGCGGGTAGGGCGGGGGCGTTGTGTATTTTCCTCGGTCGGCTCTTGCCTCTGCCGCCACAAAGAATGGAAGGGCAGAGACACGGTAATGAAGCAGCAGACCAAACGTTTTATTGTAAGTGACTGAAAGAGAGGAAAAGTGCAGGCCACCTCAGGGAGGAGGGGCGCCCTCGCCCCGAGAGGTTTCCGTTTTATTGGAAGAGAGCAAGTGTACACTTGGAGAGAGGGGAGTGTGAGATAAAGTTTGAAGGCATGAGCTTAGAAAGTGCAGGCGACCTCAGAGAGAGGAGCGCACCTACGGTTTCAGAGTCGGGTTTTCGGTTTTTATTTCATAGGCTAGGCAGTGGACGATGATCAGGAATGCTGCGACCCCGGGCCGGTTGCGGACCGGCCAAAGTGCCCCCAGAATATTCATCTTTGTTCAGACATTAAGTTTCTTCCTCCCTCCCTCCCTCCTCCTCCTCCAGAAAATATACTTCGTTGATCCCTCTCCTGGGTAATCAGCTTCTGTGTGGAAACATATCAGTCAAGATGGTCTGCCTTGCCTCCAGTGGGGGCTGAGGCGCCATCGGTTTGATTAAAATGCAATCTTAGCTTTAAGACAGAATTCTTCCTGAAGAGGCTGGGCCTTTGGGCAGGTGCTCAAGTCAGTCTGACGCTGGTATGTGCTCACTGACACGAGGAAAGCACAGGCTACGGCTGAGATGCTTTTCTTTGCCTGGGGAGTATTCACACTTCTAGGCCAACTTGCTCCTGGCCTTGGCGCTTTCTATCTTTTCACTGGTTTACTCTCTGGGGCCCTTCTAGTACGCTGACCGGCCTTCTTCTCTTTCCCGCCCGCTCCTCTCTGTGTTCCTGCCAAACACATGTGCCCGGAGTTCTGCTGGGTTCAGGCCGGTTTGGTTCGTGCGTCTGTCCATCGGCCGACATCACGACGAGGTCTCCGTGGGGTTGGAGCCTTTCCTTTATTCCTGTTTCCTGACAAGGCCGTCTGTGGCGATTCCGGTGACTTTGCCTGTCCCTCCCTAAGTCTTTAGGAAGAGAAACGTGTCCTTACAAAGAACACCCACCGTGTGGTGGTATACATACACGTGGACTCACAGGTATAGGTGTCTATGGGTACACGGGCACGCACGCCTATGAACGCGTGAGCGTATGCATGCGTGCTTGCGTGTATGTGCGTGCTTACTCTTTTCTTTCAATGCCAGAGGAAAATGCTACTCCTTGTGCTTGTTCTTCTTCTTGCTCTTGTTGTTGTTGTTCTTGCTCTTCTTTTCTTTCTTCTTGGTGTCCTTTCTTACCTTCTTCTTTCTTCTTGTTCTTTACATCTTTTCTTCTTCTTCTATCTTCTACTTCTTTGCTGTTTTCTCTCTCTTCTTCTTCTTCCTGTTCTTCTGCCTCCTCTTTCTTCTTCTTCCTTCTTTTGCTTTTCTTTCTCTCTCTCTCTCTCATCCTTTCTCCTTCCCTTTTTCCCTCCCTTTCTCTTTCTCTGTTTTCTTCCACCCCCTTTCTCTTCTCTCTCTCTCTCTCTCTCTCTTCTGTTCCTCCCTCCCTCTCTTCTCCCTGCCTCCCTCCCTTCCTTCCTTTTCTTTGGGGTGGGGATATCATTAATGAAGAACTACATGAGGAGCATTATGTTTCCTAGGCTTCCCCCATCACCAAGTCCGCCCCCTCCCCCCCACCCCGACGGTCACTGTCCATCAGCGTAGTAAGATGCTACAGAATCACTACTTGTCTTCTCTGTGTTGTATGACCCTCCCCGTGCCCCCCCACCCACATTATGTCTGCTAATAGTAATGCCTCCCCTTCCTCCCCCCCTTATCCCTCCCTTCCCACCCACCCTCCCCAGTCCCTTTCCCTTTGGTAACGAGTTACTCCATTCTTGGGTTCTGTGAGTCGACTGCTGTTTTGTTCCTTCAGTTTGTATTCTTTGTTCTTATACTCCACAGATGAGTGAGATCGTTTGATACTTGTCCTTTTCTGCCTGGCTTATTTCACTGAGCATAATACCCTCTAGCACCATTTCTTCTCATGGCCGAATAATAGTCCACTGTGTTTACATACCACATCTTCTTTATCCACTCATCTACGGATGGACGACTTAGGTTGCCTCCATTTCTTGGCTATTGTAGGTAGTGCTGCGATGAACATAGGGGTGCATCTGTCTTTTTTCAAACTGGGCCGCTGCGTTCTTAGGGTAAATTCCTAGGAGTGGAATTCCCGGGTCAAATGGTATTTCTATTTTGAGCTTTTGGAGGAACCCCCATACTGCTTCCCCCAATGGTGGAACTGATATACATCCCCACCGGCAGTGTAGGAGGGTTCCCCTTTCTCCACAACCTCGCCAGCCAACATTCGTTGTTGTTTGTCTTTTGGATGGTGGCGATCCTGACTGGTGTGAGGTGATAGCTCATTGTGGTTTTAAATGGCATTTCTCTGACGGTGATGAGCGATGTGGAGCGAGCATCTTTTCCTGTGTCTGTTGGCCATCTGATTTTCTTCTCTGGAGAAATGTCCGTTTCGATCCTGTGCCCGTTTTTTCATTGAATTATTTGCTTTCTGCCTGTTGAGGTGCGTGAGCTCTTAGTCTATTTTGGAGGTCAACCCTTTATCGGATCTGTCACCTACGACTATATTCTCTCATACTGTAGGATGCCTTTTTGTTCTATGGGTGGTGTCCTTTGCTGTACAGAAGCTTTTCAGCTTGGTATAGTCCCACTTGTTCATTTTTTTTTGCTTCTGTTTCCCTTGCCCCGGGGAGATAATGGTCATGGAGAAGTCGCTCATGTTTACGTCCAAGAGATTTTAGCCTAGTTTTTTTTTTTTGAGAGGGCACCTCTCCTATGTATTGATCAAATGGTTGTTAACAGCAATAAAATTCTGTGGAGGGGACTCGATGCTGAGGACCTATGGAGTGGAGGGAATGCACTTGTTTCCCTCAAGTTCGTTCAGAGAGATAATTTACTGTGCTATAATACAGACTTACTAAAATGCCCTCTTGAGGTACCGTGTCACGGAGCTGGTGCACAGTTTAGCTTCTTTTGCTCCTTCCTGCCTTAGCTCTCTCTCCTCATTAAGCAGCGTTGCAGGGAGAGGGCCACGTGGCCTGCCAGGTCAGTGAGAGCCCAAGTGGACCAAAAAAGAAGAGCATAAAAGTGATAACTTACCTACACGGCACGTTGGCTGTCACACCAGCTGCAGGTGAACTCAGTTCCAACTTGGCCTGCGCCGGAAAGGCGAGCTGAACGTGTGAGTCCTCCCAGGAGTTAGACCTCTTTCGAGTGTGGGTGAGAGAAGGATTCAGTCATTACACCGGTTCTGGAGGTAGGGGGACAAAACCGTGTAATGATGTCCCCGAGGACAGGGTCTCTGTGTCCCTCAGCTCACCTGCAGAAATCTGAGAGGTCCCAGAGGAGAGAGCTTGCAAACTGATGGCTGAAGCACTGTCTGTGATGTAAGGTGGAAGGTGAGCTCTCGATATTCAGGAGAGTTGAGGGTTTAGAAGCTGACAGGAGCAAAAGGAACGAAGAGGGGAAATGGACTGTTTGCACGTGTACGGTGACAGCCTGTCGAAAAATGTCTTTTTAATTTAGCGCACCTGCAAACCCACTCGATGACACACCCCTCGCTACCCCCAATTCCCACCCTGGCAGCCCCGACCCCCCTCAGTTTCCCGTTGTGACACAGATTCTGGAAACGGCTCTTTTCTCCACCATCTCCCTCCGAGTTCTCCCCCCCCCTACCATCCATCCAACCTCCTTAACCCAAGCCTTTCGCCAAAAACTGTTACTCGCGATACTGCCCTGGTTAAGAAGGTGGTTTCCTTTGGGATTTGAGCTCACAGCCTCTCTGGCTCACCGGCTTACACGGGGCGCTCTTTCCGAGCTTCCAAGAACTCGTTCTTACACCATCCCAAGGAACAGTCAAGTCTTCTCCCCGCCCCAAGGCGGGATCTGGGATTCCTAGACGGCTGCTTCTGCCCTAGATTTGTTGGGAACGCCATCTCCAACCACCACCGGAAGCTGAGCTTATCAGGGGTACGTATGGTCATGCCACGCTCTTCAAGTAAACCAAGTCTCGGTCATCTGTCGTCCTACCAAGTGTTGCACACGTGCTGCGTTGCTAATGCCGTCTGCTACGTGAATGCTGCTCTCTCTCGGGAGATCATCTTAGCATATATTCAGACGATAGCTGTTTCCGGGTTCAGCTCCGACCATTCTGGTCCTGAGAAGTTCCTATTTCACCTTTCCTCTTGCACTGGCTCTAGTTGTACGATTACGTCTGGCAGGGAACCGTCAGCATGTCTTCAGGAGCCTCAATATTTAAAGAATGGCCTTACAGAGAGTGTTTTGCTCACTGATCAGTGTTTATTTTTTATTTTTTATTCTTCTTATTTTTTTGAGAGGGCACCTCTCCTATGTGTCGATCGGATGGTTGTTAACAGCGGTAACATTCTGTGGAGGGGACTCGATGCGCAGTCATCCATCAAGCCCCAGCCTCATCCTCGAGGGTCTCCCATCTTCTGCAGCATGACGAACAAGGTGTTCCACGGTGACCTAGTTCTTACCCAGTGACTAAGTTCTTACCTGGTGAACGGTGGCTAAGGGCAGTCGTTATCACGGACGCGTTCGGTTTTGATCACGCCTGGTGAACTCTCAACCGTCCAGTCGGCTATGATGGTTTCGATTGATTTTTATACTCGATTTATATGTGAATCCCACATGTCTCTCCCTTCCTTACTTTTTATTTTCAGTTTTTAATAAAATGCTGAAGTGGTCGGTAGATGCAGGACGAAGGCAGGAGACATAGTTTAGTGCTGTCAGAGGGAGGGCGAATGTAGACGATCAGGTCTGTGCCTGTAGACTGAGTATTAATCCGAGCTAGACAAGGGGCACAGAACATCCACGGACGCAGAAGATTCCTCTCCAAACGGCGGGGGGTCGGGGGGTGGGGTGGGGGGGAGGCTCTAAGCCTCACCTCCGTGGATCCCCAGTTTCTCGCCTGATGGCGCCCCCCTGCGACCTGTGCCTGCCTTATAGGTTGTTCCTCCCGTGAGGAATCTTACCCGTCTCTGGCTAACCCGCCGCCGCCGTCTTCCGGGGCCATACGGGCAACTGTGAAGTCGGTGAGTGAGAGAGGAGCCGTATTCTTTGAAAGGGGTTATTAGCTTTTTGGCTTCTTTGCAGATGTGTGCCCTGTGGCTTCTGTGCCCGGCCTTTGTCTTGAGGTATCTTTACCGCTCGGAAAGGAGGACGCTACTCGGTGATTTTCGATATGAGGCACGGATTCTACGAAAGGGCTGTCATTAGGAAGGAAAGGAAGAAGAAAAGGCTATAGAGGTATAGCAGACGGGAGAGAACACGGGAAGATGGATTCTCTCTCTGACATAACTTCTTGTAGAGTAACCTAAAAGCCTGTG
The DNA here is from genome assembly GCF_030020395.1 of Manis pentadactyla. Lineage (NCBI taxonomy): Eukaryota > Metazoa > Chordata > Mammalia > Pholidota > Manidae > Manis > Manis pentadactyla. Next base: position 2,734,081 of record NC_080036.1, on the reverse strand, counting down.
TATGTAGGTTTTAGCAGACTGCGGCTGATCAGACGGCGAGTTCGCACCTTCACAGAATGGGAATACGGACACAGGGCGAAAGCAGACCTACGGTTACCGGCCCTGTCCGGTGAAACCCAGAAAACCAGCGAGGTACCTACCCCCTAGGCATTGGTGAAAACTTATCCATCACAGGATGGATATTGTCTAACTGCACGTGAACGGTTTGAGAGAAATCAGACGAATGAAAGAAAACACACGGCGCATCCCTGGGAACGGTCCACATCCCATTATGTTCTTTTCACGGTAGATAGTCTACAGTCTCACGACTTTGGAGCGCTGCGGCTTGCACTCCTCCTGATTGTGGGTTGAGTTCCGACAATAGCGATGCAGTCAAGTCCGTTGTTGGACTGTACGCACGGGCCCGCTTAGATACCTCCTTCTTCCTTCCTTCCAACGGCGAGGCCAGGAAGCGGCGGGATGAAGGCAGCGACAGCTGCCACGGCGCCGCCAGGATCTTTGTTGAGGTTTTCTGACGATCCGCTTCTGGAATGACTCTCGCAGAGGAGGACGTTGACGGTGGAAGTTTTCTTCATGTCGTATCTTAATTCGTTTTCTGGGTAGGTAGCCAAATTAGGCTCTGATCCTCGGTATGCACACAAACCGACCCCTTTGCCCGCACTTGGTTATGACCTTTATACCGTGGTGAGGAACCTATTGGCGACCGCCACCGGGGAACTGCCTTTCTATTTATTTACTTTTCTAAGAGGACGAAATAGTATCCGAAACCTGTACTTCAGGGTGGGTGGCCATTTCTGACGGTATTCCTTCTTCCTAGGCGAGAGCGTGGGATGGGATGAGTTTCCGTTGGTGGGTGTCCTCCTTCCTCCCTTTGTGTTTACCCTCACGTGCGGGTGGGTGGGTGGGTGGGAGCCCCGGGGCGGCCCGGGATCGGATGGATGGGGGACCTTCACGGCGGCCGGTGGCGAGCTCTCGCCGGCCCTGCGATCCGGATCCGTCCCGCTGACGGACCGACCGGCGCCGGTTGTCGGGCGCCACCTGCCGGCCGCTTTTATGCGGCCTGTTCCCTCTCGAGCTGCGGTGACACCGGGCAAGGGACAGGACGTGGCCACGGTTCCCCGAGGCGGACTTCCAGGAGGACGCGGGTAGCGGGCGCTGCAGGCCCGGTCGTGCCGGGACGCCGGCGCGCTCTGCGCTCGCCGGAGACTGGGGCCGCGGATTCGCTTTCTCGGGTGGTGACTGTCGCCACGCACGCTCGGTCGCTCCCTTGGTGGCCTGGGCCCTGGGAGGCCGCCCGAACGGGTCGACTAGCAGCCAGCGCCGGTGTCCCTCCGCCCGCGGGGACCCACTCACCTACCCACCCGCCGGCCGACCGAGACGGCTGCGGCGGAGAGGGAGACGTAGACGCAGGAGGGAGGAGAGAGAGAGAGAGAGGTGGTCGCGCGCTGTGCCGCGCCGCCCTTTCTGTTCCTTCTCCGTGGCCAGGCCCTCCTCCGTGCGTGTCACACGTCTGCCCGGGCCTCCGCCCCGCCCCGCCCCGCCCCGCTCCGCTCGCTCGGCTCGGCGTCCGGCTCCGGAGGTGGGGCTGGGCCCCGTGGCGTACGGGGTGGTCCTCGTGGGGCTCCAGGGGCCTGCCCGCGGTCCCTCGTGTGGGATCCGTTCGTTGTAGGCGCTCACGTTTGGGGGAGAGGGATACGGCCCCTTGCCCCTCCATTCCGTATGTGTGGAAGGACCGGCCCGGCCCGGCCGGCCCGGCATTGTTTCCTTTCTTTTACACAAGTCTCGTCTCTTTGAAGGCCTCCCCTCCCGCCGACTTATCTCCCGGATGTGGGGACCGACCGGCGGCTGGGAAAGGGAAGGGTGATCGCGATCCCGATCCCGATCCCGACCCCGACTCCGCTGCCGCTGCCGCGTGTCCCCGGGCCTCCCTGCTGTCACCCACCGACCCGCGCCCCGCCGACTGTCTGACCCCTCCCCCTCCCCCTCCCCCTCCCCCTCCCCCTCCCTTTCCCGCAAGCCCACTTCAACCTCCCAACCCCCCCCAAGGGTCGACCAGATGGCCCCGGGAGCCCTGGAGCCCTGGTGACAGTGGTGTGATGCTGGGGGGATTGGGCCCGGTGGGGACAGGCCACGCGCTCGTCATGGGGGGACCCCGCTGTCCGTGGGGTGGCCCTGTGATTCCTCTCTCGAGAGGCGGTCCGATTGTACCTGCAGAGAGGTGCTGACACCCTGTCACTCGGTGCTGGTCGCTGAGGGACTCTGGGACCTCTCTTGGACGTGCGTGGCACGGCTCCGGGCTTCTTGAGCGTGTGCGGCCGGATAGATGCCCGGCTCCGCTCCTGCATTCCCTGAGGTCGCCACCCGCGTGTGCCTGTGCGCTGGCTCTTGTCGCGTGCGCCCAGGGAGGTCCCGATCTGGGTGCGCACCCTCACGGTGCCTGGTGACCCAAGGGCGGCGGGGGAGGAGGAGACGTGCGCGTGCGCGCGTGTCCGGGTCCTCTTGTCCTGCGTGGTGCTCTCCCCGCCTGCCTGCGGTTGTGTCGTGATGGACTCCCCCACGACCCACCCTGGAGGCTCTGTGCCTCGTGTGTTGGGCGCTTGTCTGGCGTGGGGTCCTCTCGACTGCACCGACTCCGGGGGAAGCAGGCCCCGTCGTCGTTTCCTGGCCTCGGCGGGCTGCCCTCCTCCCACACGCGGCGGGGGCGTCGTCCCCGTGTGCTCCTGATCGATGTGGCGATCTCGCGCTCTCCTGGGCCGGGCCTGAACCGCGCCGGAGCGAGGGACAGACGTTCGGAGCGAACGGGACTGCTCTTCTCGCTGTGCGCGCGCGGGGCCCCTCGCCTCCTGCCCTGTCCCCGCGCACGCCCCCATCTGCTGCTGGGCTGCGTGGTGTGGGTGAGAAAGGAAGAGAGGCCAGGGGCGTGCGGAGTCCGGCCCGATCTCGTCCTCCCGCCCTCTGCCTCACGGCGTGGGCGGGCCCGGGGTCCCTGGACGCAGCGGACACCCTCGCGTTGGCCTGTGGGCCGTGTCATGGCGGGCGGGCCTCTCTCCCGTGGTAGGGGAGGGAGGCCGCCACGCCGCCACGCGGCGAGCCCTTCTCCCGGGTCCCGCCGGCGTGTGTTGCTCGGTCCTCTTGTGGTGCTCCTGGAGCGCTCCAGGTCGCCCGTCAGGTGCCTGAGGCCGAGTGGCGGTGTCGTTCCCTTCCCCCAGCAAGCTTCCCCTGCTCGGCTTGCTGCCGCGGTGGAGTGGAGTGAGTGGAGTTGTGAGTGCCTTGCAGAAGTTCCCGTGAACGAGTGGGGGGTCGAGGCGGTAAGGGAGGCACGCCCGGCCCGTGCCCCTCCCCGACCACACACCGTGGGGGTGTGTTGGGGGGAAGGGGGTTTTGTGCGGCCCGGGGATAGGGTGCCTCGTCGGTCCCGCTCGCGTGCCGCGGGGGGGCCGACTCCGTCGGGCGCCGTCCCCGTCGGGGCTGGTGCGCTGGCGAGACGCGTGGGCGTGTGACTGCTGCGGTGGGCCGAGCCAAGGACGCGGGGGTGCCGTGGCCGTCTTGGCCAGGCTACCGTCTCACTGGCTCCTTTTGTTAGCTCTCTGGCGTGCTTTGTTTGATGAGTTGCCGCTGTGCGCCTCCAGTGGCACGCGAGAACAGGGAGGCAAAAGGGCGAGCCTGAGGCCCACAGGCACAAGCTCGTGGCCCCCAGCCGTGAGTGACCGCTCATGCCGTCGGCCTGTGCTGCTTTTTTTTTTTCTTTTTTCCCCACTATTTTATTTTTTTTTTGTTTTTACCCCTACCGCAGACCCCCCCGCCTCCACGTCTCCTCACTCCACGCCCTCGTGAGCAAAAGCCACCGACACCGCCTTGGCCCTTCTCGTGTCAGGCCGGCGCGTGTGTGGGTCCGAGCCGTGGTGCTCTGGTGGGTCAGGGAGCGATACGCCCTCGGTGAGAAAAGCCTTCTCTAGCGATCCGAGAGGGTGCCTTGGGGTACCGGACCCCCCAGCCGCTGCCCCTCCTTTTCTGCGCGTAGTGGGCAGAGCTCCCTGCCACCCCCCGTGGTGAGGGAGTCCGCCGGCCTCCACCCCTACCTACCGCAGGTGGGGGTGGAGCTGGGCGCCGCTCTTTGCCTACCGCGGCCCGCGCCTCCCCCTTGGGAATCGGGGGAGGGTCCCGCGGGCCTTGGCCGGGCGTCCGGCACGCGTGGAGGCAGGCGCGGTGGTGTGGTGCAAGGAGGAAGGAAGGACGGGGCCCGGGTCCCCGAGCCTCCGCCCCACCCCGCTGCGAGCGGCTCCGCGTCCCGAGCTGCAACGGGCAGCAGCGGTGCTTTCGGCAGGTACGTGGTGTAATAAGCAGGAGCCGCCTCGCTCGGGGGCGTCTCCCTGGGGCCGCGGTCCTGGAGTGGGCCCGCCCGGATGGGTGGAGAGAAGACGGGCAGGGCGGCGAGTAAGGCCCGGCACTCGCCGCCCTGCTGCTGCTGCTGCTGCTGCTGCAGTGGGCGCTTCACATGAGAACCCAGGGCCCTTGCCCTCGTGGTGGTTGGGATCTGTCCGGCGGGAGCCTCGGAGGGGGCTGCTGGCATCCTGGGCGGTGCGGGACCGCCCTCGTGCGTGGGGCGGTGGGATCCCGCGCCCGCTTTACCCGGTCGCCCGGCCGTGCCCCGAGGCCC
>NC_080036.1:2689424-2716924 GCF_030020395.1 Manis pentadactyla | reverse complement strand
GAGCTGAGCAGACGCGCGCGTGCGGCGCACCGTACGTGCTGAGTGCGACGTATGTGAGTCGCTTGGAGATGACGTCACGGGCAGGGGCGACGCTGCAAACCTCGGGACCGTTTCGGCTGGGGACGGGAATCCAACCTCCACGGAGTGATCACGCTCCCTCCCGTTCGCTGCCCTACATGTCACCGCCCCTCGCGAGCTACCGAGACCGAGACCGAGACCGGGACCGAATGACAGGTAGATCCATTTTTATTATTATTATTTTTTCTTTCAGGTCAGTCACTCAAGTCTCTGCTCACAAGGCCGGGTCGACCAGCGGGCTGAGCGGGCGCGCGTGCGGCGCGACGCATGTGCTGTGAGTGGGACGGACGTGAGTCGCTCCGCGATGACGTCATGGGCAGGGACGACGCTGCGAACCTCAGGACCGTTTCGGCTGTGGACGGGAATCAAACCTCCCCGGAGTGAACACCCTCCCTCCTGTTCGCTGCTCTACATGTCACCGCCCACGCCAGCTACGGCGACCGAGACCGAGTGACAGGTAGGTCCTTTTTTTTTTTTTTTTTTTCTTTCAGGTCAGTCAGTCACTCAGTTTCAGGCAGTTTGTCCCTCGAGTCGGTCTCACTCACCACTCCGTCAGTCAGTCTGCCTGTCACTCTCAGTCACCAGTGAGACTCAGTCACTCTCAGTCGGTCACTCAGTCACTCTCAGTTAGTCTGTCTCCCCAAGTCACTGCCTCTCTCTCTCTCTCTCTCTCTCTCTCTCTCTCTCTCTCTCTCTCTCTTCACCTGCCCTTCCAAAGTCCAGCTCCAGTGGGGGTGGGTGGGGTGGGGTGGGCGGGGGTTGTGAAGCCCAAAAGGATGAGACGGAGTCGGTGCACAGAGAGACAGGACACAGAGTCAGATGGAGGTGATCTCCCGACAAAGTGCCGATGACAGCTTTATTTATACCATTTTGCACAAGGATATGAATATTTTTTTTTCTGTGGATTAATTGGTATAGACAATTGATTGATAGGTATGAGCAAGTTTTTCTTCTTCTTCTTCTTCTTCTTCTTTCTGATCTAGTCATGGTTGGTCAAGTGTTAGACAGGTGATCATTTTTCTGTTCCTTGACAGAAACTTTTCCTAGCAACGTGGACTCTGTTGTGTTTTACGTTTCTATGCGACGCGGTTTCTAAGTGCATGGGACCACCGTAGGAGCTTGCAGTATGTAGCAGCGACTACGGAGTCTATCAGCTTAGGGTGAAATTCAGGTCACCTACTGCCACAGTGAGCTAGGATTCTTTCTTTCCCACAAAAATATTCTTACAAGTTTTAATAAATTTATAATCAATCTAAAATCATAAACTCATATCTTCATTATACACCCCTCTGTAGGGCACAGTAAGCAGCAAACTACATTTCCCCTTCCTCTGTGTGGATACCGACATCTCCCTGACATAAGACACAGGTCGCCATGACTCCACTACCGAAGGGACTAAACAAGTTCTTACATGGTGAACGATGCAAGGGCATTCATATCATAGAAACTATTTCTGTGTGTTAACTATAAACAATCAAGTCAAGTATGATGTACGATTATTCTTTTTTTTTTTTATACTTGATATGTAATTCTAATAAAATATTGACGTAGTAGGTAAATGCAAGAGATAGATAGAAGGAAGGCATGATTGAGTGCGGTAAGAGAGCAAGTGTCGATGATCAGGTTTGTGCCTATAGACTAGGTCTTAATCCAAACCAGACGAGGGCAGCAAAACATCCAAGGTTGCAGAAGGTTTCTCTCAACCCTGGGGGGTGGGGGGAGGGGGGAGGTTCTAAGCCTCCCCTCTGTTGGTCCCCATTTTCTTGCCTGCCGGCCCCCCTGCCTACGACCGTGCCTGTCTTAGGTTGTTCCTCCCTTGACGAATCTTACCCGTCTCTGGCTAGCCAGCCATCTTCCGGGGCCATACAGGGAGATGTAAAGCTGGTAAGTGAGAGAGAAGCCATATTCTTGGAAAAGGTTAGCTTTTTCCTTCTTGGCAGATGTATGCCCTGTGGCTTCCAGGCCCAGCACTTGTCTTGCAGTATCTTTACTTCTTGAAAAATTATGGGATTTGTTGATTTCACGTGTAAGGCACAAATGCTAGTCAAGGGCTGTCATGAGGGAGGGAGGGAGGGAGGGAGGAAGGAAGGAAGGAAGGAGGGAGGGAGGGAGGGAGGGAGGGAGGAAGGAAGGAAGGAAGGAAGGAAGGAAGGAAGGAAGGAAGGAAGGAAGGAAGGAAGGAAGGAAGGAAGGAAGAAAGAAAAAAAGCTAATAGAAGTAGCAGAGGGAAGGAAGAAAAGATGAGAAGATTGATGAAGTGTCAGACAGGGTTATTCAAGTCAATATTCTCTCGTAACTCTATTTCTATAAAACTCTCCATCACTAGTTTCACTAGCATGGTAACAATAAAAGGGGGGTATTCTCAGTGGAAATGGGGTGGTCAATGTTTGACTGACGGTAGGTTTCGGTACTTTATGCTGAGATCGCCATTGGGCCCCGGCGTGTTCCGTTCTTCAGGAGCACTGTCCTGAAAAGCTCCTGGGAAACTTATGTTCTCATCCTTTCCACACTGCTCGGCAGAGGTTAGTTAACCCTTAGCGAAAAGGCAGGTCAAAGCAAGGCCAAGAGTATAATAAAAAAAAAGCGAAATCAAGGTGGGTAATAGGGGGAGCCGGCTGCAAAGGCCCCTGCTTCGTGGGGGTCTTCTTCCAGCCTGAGTTTTGCTACACAGCTTGAATGGCATGGCTCCCTCAGCCACCCCTTTCTCCAACTTGCTCTCTTTCAATAAAACATAATAAACCTTTCAGGTTGCCTCTCCTCCCTGAGGCCGTCCACACTTCTTCACTCTTTAGGTAACTATCAATAAAACTTGTACTGTGCTTCATGACTGTGTCTCTGCCCTTCGATTCTTGTTGGCGGCGGGGAGGGACCAAAACCGAGCGCAATACACAACGCTTCCCCCTGACAGTTTCACCTACTGCACAGGGAGAGAGACCTCCCCAGATGTGGCTGCCCAAACAACACCGTGAACGTGTGGGATGACACCAAGGACTTCCCGCGGGGAGCGGTGGCGGTGGGGGCCGGGAGCCCCATCGATCTGGAAGATGATGGACGATGAAAACCCGGTCCTAGAACAGCGTTGCTTTAGGAGTGAGTGTGATCTCTGGGCCCACAAGCCAGGGTGGAGGAGCCACCCCCTGCCAGGCCTCCCTCGGCCCTGATCACTCCCTCTGAGCCTGGGTACGGCCTAGGAATGCGAACCGGCGACGAGATCTGCAAAGCGCGTCCGGCCCCTCCCTTCCCCAACCCCTTTGACTCGGATGGTCACACACACACACACACACACACACACACACCAACCGCCCTCAGCACCCCCACAGCCCCACCCCGACCCTTCCAGGGAAGACATCTTGTATGGCGTCAGCCTCCACGCCCAGGATTCTCAAAGGGTTCACGGGGTTGCCTGGGTTACGAAAGGGAGGCTGAGTTCGGTCTCCGCTTTCAGGGGCGTATCTCAAGAGATCCCGCCCTTATCCCCCATCCCCCACCCCCACCCCCCGCCATTTGCATGCTGCAGCCTGTGGGTGGGGGAGTTGAAGAGAGACATTCAATGGAGAGAAGCCCCGAGGGGGAAGTCAAATGCTCCCATTGAATTGGACCGGGGGGAAGTTTCTGCATTTGAAAGGAGCGATTGAAGGAAGCCCGCTGAAGTCGATCGTCCCTGACCCTCCCCTCCCCCACTCCCGAGTGAGCCCGGCTGACTCGGTGGGAACCGAAAGCTGGGGGTTTCGTGCCGAGGCCCCGGGGGGTGAACTAAACTCCTGGTCCCCGGGGAAATTGCACAGGGGAAAAGCCGAGTTGGTATCTCAGACGGAGCGGGGTCAAGGGGATGAGATGCTTGTGGACGACACAGGGAGGGCTGTTCGGTGACCTCCCGCCTTCCCCTTCCTCTGAATGAGAAGAGGGCAGAGGGGAACGGGTGGGGGTGGGGGTGGGGGCGGGACCCGGATGTGACCGTCAGCCTGCCCGGGGACTGAGGCTGGGGGGCGGCGGTGGCGGCGGCGGCCCCGCCCTGCCGCCCCTGGCCGCTCGATCCGTTCGTTCTGGGACCTGCGGGCAAGGGCAAGAAAAACACATGCCCGACAGCGGGGTCGCTTTGGCTAGGCGGACTCACCCCAGCAGCGCGGCTTCATGCCTCACGTCATGGTCGCTCCCACTCCCCCAGCCCACCCCAGCCCCGACTCTAGCCAGGGAGACAGACAGTCAGGAATTTTCTGGTTGAGCCTGGGTCGGTCAGAGACATAGGTCATGGATGCCTCCCCACCCACAAGAAGGTGGAACCACCCACCTGGGAGATGGAGGAGGAGACTTTCGTCCCCACGTGGAGGTGACCCCATCCAAAATCATAATAAAAATAACAACCGTTTTCTTTGGAAGACTTCCTTCCTTCCTTCCTTCCTTGCCCTGCCTTGAGAAAAACCCTCCCTTTCTGTCGTCTCTCTTCTCTCTCTCGTCACTAGGTGGCGTGCTTGCCTGATTCAGAGATCACTTCCTCAAGCCGAGGGGATCTGCTGGCCAGGGACCTTGGCCCAAGTGTGTTTTCGAACAGAACAGTTGATGTTCTAGGGTACCCTTGGTGGGGATGAGCAAAGCCAAACTCCCCTCCTCGCTGACAAGTCCTCAGAACTCTCAGGAGAGCGACCGAGAGGACGGATCTCGGAGACGGAAAGGCTTCTTGAGCCCTGACAGATGCTAGCCAGCCGGGAGGAGGACTGGACTTGAGGCCTGGGATGGGGACGAGAATGGTCTGCTTCGCCAGCAGGCAGGCCCGGTTCACGGGAACGCTATGTCCACCCGCCTCAAGAAACGGGGCGTGGTTAGGAGGGTGCGGGGCCGGGGACACCCGCCTCCAGGGGGAAAAAAAAAAAAAAATAGTCGTTTCCCTTCCCCTGGGACGATGGCTGGCTCCAGCGGGGCGAGCCCGGGAACGGGTGGTTGGTTGGTCAGTCAGTCCATAGACAAGGCTGGTAGACGACTCGTGGGGGATGGCCAGACGCTGGTCCCACACAAGGTGTGTGGGCGGGGGGTGCAGTGGTTCTGGGGTCCGTCTGGACAGTGGCCGCAACGACTGCATGTCAGAAATGTGGAGCTGGCCACTGAGCGACCTGGCCCCTGGCCGGCCTAGCCGGTGGCCAGCGGCATCCTCTCCCTGTCCCCCCGGCCCCCGTTCCGCAGCCCTCTGTCCTGTGGCTTGATTTGGGCTGGCTGTCTCACCCCTTCCTAACCAGCCCCCCACTCCCCCTTTTCGTCACGATCTTTTGTAGAGCTGTAACGTGTGTTTTATGTTTCTATTTTACCTAGGCCCTTTTATGGTCAGGGCATCGTCCGTCCCCTGTTGCTAGGAAAGCTCATTCCCAAGGAGGTCATGCCCCTCGGAGGAGGGCGATTGAAACATGACTTCGGATGAGATGAGATATTCCCGGCCCGTGACAAGTCCAGGGCAGCAACAAGACAAGACGGAAGGAAGGAAGAAATAGGGGAAGAGGAAGGGGGTGGGGGCTGAGGGGAGCGGGGAGGGAGAGCCAGAGAGAGACAGAGACAGAGGGAGAGGGAGAGGGGGAGAGAGGGAGAGAGAGAAGAGGATGAACTATACTATCTATCCGTCAACTGTCCTCATCAGGGATCCTCAATTTCCTTTCCTTAAGGAAGAGCATCTTTTTCAGGGAAAGGCCTAGATGGCTCATTCGCTCTGTCCAGCAGGCAAGCATTGTGCTGTCTGTGGTTTCGTTCCCAGGCTGACATCATGGCGAGGAACAACGGGTACGAAGGTTCCATGAAATAACACCAAGCACCCGTGACGGTAGAGCAACACAGACCGTCGGTAAGACGGTTTTCATCCACGAGCCCCGTGACCCCGACCGTCATTCTGCCGTCTCCCCTAAGTCGGGGTTGGATCCCTCAGGGCCCTTATTGGTATAAGAGCGACAGCCCGATGAAACCCCACCGTTTTAGGCATTTCAGGAGGGTGCCTGGGCTTGAGATTTCCGGGACCCCACGCCTCATGTGCAGTGCTCAGAAGGATGACGACAGGAGAGGAAATCTAAGGGATACGAAGGAGGGTGGTTGTGAATCTCTCAGGACACACAGGCCTGGTCCGGACCCTTAGGTGGAAGCGGTCCGCTCTGCGATGGCAGCGGCGGCTGCTTCCCTTCCTAGTCATGCGGAATCGGAGATGGCAGATCGGGAGTGCCGGACGGACGGGTCACTAGGTGGATTAGCCTTCCCCCTGACCCCACCCCCACCCCCACCCCCACCCCCACCCCCACCCCCACTTTGTAATATTTCATTTCATTTTATTTTATATTTTATTTTGGGGGGTGGGGGTGGGGGGTTTAAAGGTTAGTTAACACGGATCCAGGCGTCGACTCCCTGGGCTCTGGCTCCACGGGGCATCACAGGAAGTACTTGGACATATGTCAACGTGTGAGGTTGGAAAGAACTTCTGTGGGTGGGGGTGAGCTGAGCCGTCTCTTTGGGCAGCACACAAACTGTCCGGGTTGGATTGGGTTTCCCACGGCCCTGACCGACTGTGGATGTCTGCAACCACCCACCCACCCACCCACCCACCAAGGAGCCCGTCTTCATGTCTCTCTGAGTCGGGACCAGGCTGCTTCTGTGTCGCAGAGACATCAGGATGTCGAGCGTCTGACAGCCAGGGGGTTCGGATCGGGTTTGGTGTGCTGGTAGGAGAGAGGCATGCACTGGATCCACCTGGGCCACCAGCTTTATGGATTCGGTGGCTGCTGCCACCTTGGTGGGCCAGTCAGCTAGGGCATGTCCCCAAAGCCCAGGTTTCGTTCCTTCCACGGGAGCCTCCGTTTGGATGACAGCCGTATCGTGGGGTAACAGAATCATCATCGTCAGGGATCCGATGAGACTAGAACGTTCCCGATTTCTAGGAGTTCCACATCATTTCCAAAGCAGTGATGGACCCCTACCTACAAACAGAGCACACAGAAAGCTTTGTAGGCCTATCTTGTCGGACAGTGTTTCCCGTGGAAACTTCACACAATCAAAACCAGTTTAGCCACTTAGAATTGGACTGGAGTAAGTTTGTCTGAAGTATCAACACAGGTTTCTGGTTTCTTCCCTCCCTCCGCCTCCCCCTCGCCCTCTCCTCTCCTCTCCTCTCCTCTCCTCTCCTCTCCTCTCCTCTCCTCTCCTCTCCTCTCCTCTCCCTCCCTCCCCCTCTCCTCTCCAGCTCCCTCTCCCTCTCTTTCTCACTCGCACTTACTTACACACTCCGTAGACTAGGATAACTGTGGTTAGGGTCCGGAGTCGACCACCACCTCTTCAAATAGACAGAAGATAATGCAAGTCACACAGCGAGGTTTATTTCCAGCTAGCTGGGGTCCAAGTGTCTGCCCGACGCAGCGGGTTTCCACAAGGACCCAGAGCACTCAAAGCCAGGGGTTTCTATGGCATTTTCGAAAAGCACTGACTCACAGTAACTTTCCATAAATTTTGGCTTGTGCTACATCCTGGGGGTTAAGCAAAAGCAAGATAAGACCACTCCTCAAATGTTAGGGTGGTTCAGCAAGATAAGCTGACCAGAGTCGCAACCGCCCGCAACCCGGTGTCCATGATTAACTTGTTCTTCAACACCTGTTTATCAAGCCTTACCCAGTTCCTCCTTTCCTGAGTCCTGCACTCAGAAAACGGCTCTTTGGCCCTTAAGATGGCCATTCTCATGCTAATTCATTCCTACACTGTGAAAAAAGATGCTTGGCTGTCTGTGTGCCCAGAGGGACAATGAAAGTCTTCACAGGCAAAATACGGGAGGGGACCCGGTTGCTGGCAAAACTCAGCTCTTTTACTAGGAAGCACACCACACTCCATTTTCTTAACGAATGAAAGACCCAATGAAGGCAACACCCAGCACAGGAAAATCGTTTGAAAAGTCGATGCCTTTAAAGGCAATGCACACACATCACACACAACACACACAACACACACAACACACACACAACACACACAACACACACACACACACAACACACACACACACACACACACACACACACACACACACACACACACACACACACACACACACACACCAGCCCTTTCACAGTCTCTCACATAGGAAGAGCAGACCAATAGTCCCAGGACACTTTGTCTTCCTGACACAGAGAAAACTAGATTTTATTCTTGTGCCAGCTTACTTCTGCTATTAAAAATCATCTTAAAGAAACTCATTTAGATCGTAGCTGGCCTGATCACACACGTCGATTCTTTTCCCAAGGTTCCTTTTCACAGCCCTTCTGCAACTTTCTTCTTTATGTTCAGCTTTCGTCCAAAGATTTCCTTTTTTCAGGAACCAGCCTCTCACACTTTTAGGACACCATTTCTTTTCCTCTCTCAATTCCTCTCTTCCTTCCCTCTTTCCTTTCTGCCACCAGCCCCTCCCTCTCCCTCCAACCCCCTTCCTCCTCCCCTCCCCCCCCCAGTGAAAATGCATTTCTGTGTCTCATACCTTCTTTGACTGAAAGCATAAAGCATACGTCCCACTTTTCCTGCATACAGAGATGTTTCCTGTATTTATTATTGCCAGTGGCTTTTGTGACACTTAGAAGGATTCTTAGCTTGCCGAGACATCACTTCCTGTTTTTTTTTTCCCCCTTAATCTATAAAATTTTGGTTTCTGTTGTTAAGTAGCAAGCATATCAAAAATGTGTGGAGAACGACCACCACTCAGCTTTCATAAACCCACTTTTCTCATATGGAATATGTTTTCAGGAAGAAGTAACACGTGGCAGAGGCGATGGAGGCCTCCCGTGCATCACTTGAGCCCATTTGCCTCCTGTTTCTGCGGAGGTAAACATGAGCCAGATTGGGGTGTTCACCCTTCCCGTGTGTGTTCTTAGGCTTTTAGTATATGTGTCACAGCAGTCTTGCTTGGCATGTTCTGAAACGACGAAACCTTCTCACAGGGCACATCGCTTGGCCATTTCTTAACTCATCATGGTTCCTGAGGGGAAGCCAAAGTAATACACGTACCTTGTACTCATTCGTGTCGGCAACCAAAGATGACAAACAAACCTCTTGCACGGTCCATTTGCTAATGGGCACTGGTTCCAGGGTTCCACAGTTAAAACAGCAGTACTGCAGTGAACTTTCTGGACACGTCTCCGTGAGGAGAGTTGGCATGGCGAGAATGACCGTCGCCTACGATGCCCACAGGATGGGTGAGTGCATTGGCATCTCCAAATAAACTAGGTGTTGCGGACCACTCTCCGAGGTGATCGCAGAAGTCTCCCTGCCGCCAGCAGAGACGAGAGAGCCCACGGCTCCAAACTCAGCAACGTGGTAAGCATCGGGGTTCGGTTAGATTTTCACATACGTCCGCCCATCGAATGGCAGTGCCACGGTATCTCAAGGTTGTTTCCGTGTACAGTTCTCGGGTGACTGGTGAGAGGAAGTAGCTCGTCAGGGGGAAAAGGACTATTCCGGGATGCTCGCCTGTGAATCACCCTTCCCGGATTCTTGCACCATCGTCTGGATTTCCAGCGAGCCCTCCGTCAGTGACACGGCACGCAATCAGAAGTTTGGATTCTAGCATGAACGCATGTTTCGACCTCTGCTGTGTGTGCTTCTTGTCTGCTCTGGTATCCACGAGTCTTTCCTTTGCTTTGGTTTTCATGGACAGATCTTGGATCCATCCTTCCTGACAGGAAGTGTCTGCATAAATGGACAGCAGCCTGTGTGCTGTGCCATTGAGTCGCGGGTTATTTTCACCTTTCAAAAGCGTTTCCCCCCCACCCCCATGGAGGTTTGACGTCGATCTTGTGTGGCTATCCTGGATACCTATCAGCTACATGACGGATATTTATGTGCCTCGTTTCTCCAAGTTTCAGAGGTAGTAATTTTGCCTCCTCTCATTTCTGAATCTTAGACCGTTAGCATCATCAACTCCTCTGAAGCGTATCTGATATTTGTATTTGTTTGAATAGAAGAATCTTAATCTATAGAATAGGTTCCAGAGAAGTTATTACAGATGCATACCGTCTGTGTGATCCTGGTGCGAGCATATTACATCTTATTCCAGAACACAGTGCAGTGTATCAGACTTCCAATATTTGGATGTGCACTTTGAACCCCCGCCCCCACCCCCACCCCCACCACCCCCACACACATGTGAGATACACTTTTCACGGATGTCAATACAGTGTACGGGGTGGCTGGTGGGTGGGCACAAAAAACAAAAACAAAAAAGGACTCCCTGAAGTATATACTTTGGCCAAAATACTGGGACTCTTTCAACGTGAAAAGCAAAGCAGAAATATGGACTTTTAAAGACCCTACCTGTCTGGTATGTGCAGTGTAAATCAACGAGACGAATACCCGGGTCAGTAAAATGTTCACAAGGAAAGATTTCCTATGAACTCTCAGTAAGCTTGTCCACATCGAGCCCTCACGTATGTAGGCCGTTTGGGCAGCCGTGCGAAAACTGCCTCTTAAAGGATCAAGCATCAGAATCAGAGAGGAAGAGTTTGCAGTAGACTCACTGGCACCCGGATAGTTTAATGCACCTACATGTACATTTTACATCAGAGTCAAAATTGGAGTTCTGGTAATCCCGTGGAGACATCTTGCTGAAATGCCACGAAAATGGTTGCCGCGTTCCAAGGACCTAAACGACAACACCAAAGGAAAAAAAAAAGTCAATGCAGAGTTCAGTTCACTCCAAATATGTTTTCAGTCGCTAGTCTGGACCAGGCATTAGAGCTAAGGAAATGGTTCTCCTTCCTATGGAGTTTACGATCTAGTGAAAAAAAACTGCAAGTGACGGAAGGAACTGTTTGTCTCTTTCTCTTGGTGCCTGCCTCTGCCTCTTACACGTTAGCACGTTGACTCTGTAAACCATTTCTGGTGAGGAAAATCAGCTTCCACCTCTCATCGGGAGAGTCATCTACTTTCATGCGTGAGGTTGACGTGCTGTGCTGTCACCGTGGACGGGACACACGGGACTTGCAGCAGCAGCAGCAGCAGCAGCAGCAGCAGCAGCAGCAGCAGCAGCCCAGAGTTCCAGACTGGGATAGGATAGGAACACTCGGGTCTACTTTCAGTCTCCTGGACTTTCATTTCTCTGGCTCTGGGTGAACCAGTTTCCAGCGAGGCATCCAACGGAACTAGGGGAACTGTTGACTACCTGGCATCCTCTAAGAGTGCCACTTCTGGGCGGGTACACAAAAACTAGCCAAACTCCCAAAAGGCGTAAAGGAGGAGCACACTGGTAAGGTCCCACGAGATCCAGAGCTCCGAGGCGACTCTTGCTCAGTGGGAAGGCAAGAGGGGAATCGAGGCAAGGTGCAGGCCACGCTGGTAAGGAGTGCTCAAGTCCAGTGGGCCTGGCAGAGGAGGTGATGACCAATCGTTCTAAAACTTCCAGAAAATTCTAATAAAAGATGTTATGTTAAGCACGAAGGCTGATTTAAGTGGAACCGAAATGGACGTGTCCTTGCTACAATCAGCTGCCTAAGTTTACCGGCAGGCATTGAAGTGGATGGTATCTGCTAAATCTTTCCAGGCTCCAGGGCGAAGCGAGGGGACGCCCTCCCACAGAGAAAAGGACCGACCGACCGACCGACCGACCGACCGACCGACCGACCGACCGGGTGTGTCGCACGGCTGTCTTTCTCTCTCCCAGGTGGGAGCTTCCTCTTCAAGTTAAAGCCAGACACACACGCCTCTGGCTTGCCTTTCTAAAGAACTGGGAGGGATGTCGGTCCCCAGAGCCTGAAAAGGAAGAAGTGTCTTCTCTTCTGCCCACAAGCCTGACCTCAATACAAACTCTCGAACGGAGAGGCTTGGCCCCCAAGAGAAGTAGACAGTCTGATAAGGTGATGCAGCCAAATCTATTTTAATGCAAGGAAAGAAAATAGTCAAAAGTCCTGTGAACTACTACAATAGGGGACTC
Organism: Manis pentadactyla; assembly: GCF_030020395.1. Classification (NCBI taxonomy): domain Eukaryota; kingdom Metazoa; phylum Chordata; class Mammalia; order Pholidota; family Manidae; genus Manis; species Manis pentadactyla. Next base: position 2,704,926 of record NC_080036.1, on the reverse strand, counting down.
GTTCTCTAAATCTTTTTGGTGAAAACCTAGTCTACTTATTGAGCTCATTATCTTCAAAATTTTGGAGGTTCTCTTTTGTTTTTAAACTAGACTCCCCAAAACGGAAGAAATCTGTCTTCCGCAGCACGGCCTGGCTTTCAGTGACTGGTGCTAGAATGGTACTTGCATTTTATTTCCAGCCCCCTGGACACACACAGTCCCTATCATTTCAGAGCCTTCATTCAGCCCTGTTAGTCTGGGGCCGTCGAAACCTTTACCCAGTTATGTCAACTGCTCACCTTCAGAGTGTATTCTTGAGAACTGAGACACTTTGGGTCAAATGAGCTAAAAGGAAGCAAGGCAATTGGATATATTAGTAACTCAAATCTTTGTGTCGGTTTATCTGTCTGTCTGTGTATATGTTCTCTCATGAAAAGTATTGCTAGCTGTAGTACATTACATCTCAATCTGTATGTTGGTGTGTGTGTCTAAGTGGGTCAATGAGAAATCTATTTCTACCTCCGGATGGTACTAATAAAATGGATTTACAGACAAGCGCTTGTGAAAATTGGACGTTCTAAAACTTCCAGAAAATTCCAATAAAAGATGTGAAGCGTGAATGCTAATTTAAGTGGAACCGAAAGGGACGTGTCCTTGGGATTTTCAGCTGCCTACGTTCACCTGCAGTCATTTAGGTGGATGTTATCTGCTAAATCTTCCCAGAATAAAATGATTAGAGGCTTGACTCTGTCTCACATTCAGTCAAGGTTTGGCATAGTGAAGAATGAGTCGGCTAAGTGTGTAGCAAGCGAACAGCTCAATACTAATTGTGTGTTGCAGTGTGTAATCCCACCGACAGCCTGAGAATTTTTGTCGTCACCTAAAATCTTAAAGTTTTGCTCAGTTCAGACATATTCTGTGCTTAGTGAGACTGTGCCTTAAAGCACACGATTCCAGAAATTAGTCAAGGTGCTCATAAATTTGTCCATCTAAAGAATGCTAGTGTGACGGCTTACAATAGCCTACTTCTCAGTGTTCACTGAAAATTGCAAGTTCCTAACGATTTTGAATTTTAACTAAAAGTATTTGAAGTCATGAGGAAAACATTTGTGCATGCTAAAAAAAGAACAAAAAACGGGTCTTTGGATAAAAGGAAGTAACTTTGTTCTAAAGTACAGCTGTTTCTTTAAAGAGGGAGAACACGGATGTGTAAGGAAAGTTGTGGAAAGCTTGTGGAAAAACGGATATGGTCATGCTCTGTGAAATAAAAGCAAATGAGTCTCGATATCAAGGACACGGCAAAATTCGAATTTTGTTTTCGGCGAAAAAGACAATGTTTTCTCAAACGGTTAGTCTGCTGCTCTTCGTGTTGAAAGATTGCAAAAGGTTTTCTAATTGTTTTATCAAAGCAGTTTCTCATGCTTCAAGTCTCAAGGAGTCGTCTGAGTATTGAAGAAAATGAGATCCCCCCAGTAAAAGGACTAAAAGCTAAACGTTGCTCACGACTGTGGAACCTTCTGTATTTGCCTTTGAGGTATTTTGTGGTCATGCTGGTTAAGTGGATAAGTATTGCTTCTTGGCAACGTATCATCTTATTGAGGCAAGTGCCGAAGAAACTTCCTTCTGACGGCGTCCCAGAATCAAGTTCAAAAAGGTGCTTATACCTCTACTTAACTCTGATATTTTCCCGAGGGCCCCTGGAACCTGTCAGAGGAATTTTTTCTCCTCGTCGGGGAAAATATTTGGCTAATTTGGCCTATTTATCTGACTGACACACACACACACACACACACACACACACACACACGCACGCACGCACGCACGCACGCACACATTTATTTATTTGTTTATTTATTTACCTGGAGAGCACTGCCAAAGGGAATGATGCTAAACTTTGTGACTGAATGTTCTGTGTCACAAAAATAATCCAAATTTCCTCATGTCCACTGTCTTAGGGTAAGCTCTCTCATCAGATCTTTAACCGTTGTCATTTGTCAGTCTTTTGTCATTTCTAGTCACTGTTTTATTACTCCTAAGCTAGTCAAGAGCTAGATTTCAGCAGAACAGGTATTAGTTACCTAGGACGACTACGTAAACTAAGGAAGATGATTTTGTGGCTTTTTGTTTCGAGTGTTGCCCATAAGCTGCCAACAGTTTAGTAAATGACTGCCTGTATAAGCAGAACTGAAACTTTATCTTTCTACCTGATCCCTCCAGAATTTAAAAACTCTCCGTGGCTATTTTGATACTTCCTGGCAGTCTGTTTATTTGCATGAGTTCAATAGGAATCTGCTTTCCCTGTAAGAGGACCCATTAAAAACACTGGTGATATTCGCAAGGCTTTGACTGGAATGGGATACCTGAGAGGCACGTGTGTAAACTCAGATAGGAACGGACAGCTTTAAGGAACTAAGGTAGACCTGACAAAAGCCAACAAAGCCCCTTGGAAGAACAGGCCTGGTACCTTGCTTATAGGGTTCCCAGCAGCCTGACGAGGTGACTGAGGAAGGTCACCTCCTGGCAGGTACGGGAACCTCAGGATGTCTCGGGGACCTGGAGAAGGGAGGAATTCACCCAAATCTACAGGTACTGCAGGCAAAACCCGATGGCGAGTCTGGCTTGGCTATCTGGCCTCACGGGGCCTTTGAAAGTTCCATCTGAAATTCCTTGTGAAAAGTGCCAGCAAAGCCCATTTAAAAAAGCCTACGTAATCGATTGCTCTTCTGGATGCGTTTATGCAAATAATCGAGCCAAAGATTAGTTATTTTCTAGGGGAGAGTAGTATCGTTTCAATCACGCGGCCTTTATCTGTACTACATCCTAGTACTAGTCATGGGGACATAAACTGAATTCAGAATTCTAGTTTCCCCAGAAAATATCTGGCTACGATTCTCCAGATGTGTTAGTTGTTGTTCTTCTCCCCCCATCATTTCTATTAAAGTTTCGCTCTTTCCGGTTCCCATATTCCACCACGCATTCTTCATCTCATCACGTTGGTCCTTCCGGAATGGAAGATCCAACTGCAGATGTTGCTATTTAACCTCATAACGCCATTGGTTCTACCTTGCCTAGAGGCCATAAAACTGCAAATAGTCATAGAAATGGAACCCGGAATAGAAGTGCCCGTCTTCCGAGGGCCTCCTCAACTGACCGCTGATGGAGACCTGACTGCGCCCTTTAGTGCACCCCTTCTCAGCATGAAGCAGCCAGAGCGGTCGTCGTCGCCCCCCTTTCCCTAGCAGCAGCTAGGGTCTCTATCTGTAGAGGGGGGAATGAGACAGGGACCCGTGGGCTTAGACAGAGTAGGGTGAGGGCCTCCGGAGAAAGCAAGGCAAGACATTCACGGTCGAAGCCATGTCACAATCCATGTCAAGTCCCTATCGAAACTCTGTGTTCAGCGGTATGCAGAGTCGAGGTCACACTAATTCTCTAGGGTCGAGACACTAGACTAGGAATGTAGACATCTTCAGTGAGATCAGTTCCAGGTCAGAAGGCCAGGAGCGACTCGGCCTTGAATGTTTTGAGCGTTCGGCAAAGGCATCTCAGCATAACCCGTGACTTCACTGTCAACAGCCCTGGCAGACAGACAGCAACCCAGCCGGCCCATCTTGAGGGCAGGGCAGCACAGGGCAGGTGGTGCAAGTCCACACCCTAAGCCCTCAATTCTCAAAAATCCTCCACTGCCTCTAAATCCCCTAGACAACACACCACCGCAGGCTCTCTTGTTCCCTCCTGGGGTGAGCCAAGAGCCCCTTCCGCCCAACCCCCCCCCCACCTCTCTCACTTTATTTCTAAACAAAGAAAGCCTCTCCCTGGCTCTCCTACCTTGGGTGTCTGTGAAACTCATTCTTGGACTTCACAAACAAGAACCCTGGCATCGTCAACTCAAAGAATCGGGTGGCCACTGGAAAGGCTTCCTAGCTTTCTCCACCTACGTTATCCTCCATGGGGTTCTTTCCCTCTGGGTACCTAGTTTCTCACTGTCCTTCAGGGTCAAGAAGACCCTTCACCAGAAAACTCCTAGGGGGTGCTGAATATCACCTTCCGATCTTGTCAAGTTGTGACTCCGAAACTACTCAGTCTTCTTTCTTTGAAAATATCTTGTCGGTTTCCAGCCAGGACAGAGGTGAAATATCTTTGGCACTATTGAAAAACACCCCATTGGGTGTAAGGAGTGGAACTCCCCAAAGAGGGTGCAGAGGACATGACCTTCCTAGGCTCCAGAGCCACTGGCAGAGACAGCAGCAGGGAAGAATGGACGCCCCACCCACCCTGCCATAGGTGCCAGGTAGGCAGAAAGCCAAGCCCAGGTGTAGGATGTTCTGAGAAACAATGAAAGAAAGAAAGAAGGGAGGGAGAGAGACAGAGACAGAGAAAGAAAGGAAGGAAGGAAGAAAGAAAGGAAGAAAGAAAGAAAGAGAAAGAAAGAAATGGTAAGAAGGCAGTGGCTATTCCTGGGAGACCAAGGCTCCTCCTTAACAAATATGTCTGGATTTGGAAAGGAAGAGACAGTGTTACTTCCCTGCCTTGCTTGGACCCTACAGACACAGATTCGGAAGAGCTGCTTCCGGCAAAGATGTGGGCTTCTGCCAGTCCTCCCAGGATGCTCTCTCTATCTACCGGCTCTGGTCCCTACCAGATTTCCCCTTGGTGGCCGTGGAAAGGAATAAAGTAGCAGTTGGAGTTACATTCAGCATTACAGTCCTTCCTTTCTCCCCCACACTGACTTCACATCTCCCCACCCCCATATTTTCTCCCCTCATACATATCCTCTCAAGGCTTATTTGTCATTCGCTTTTTGTAACGACGCTTTCTTCGAGGCTATGCTGGGATCTGGAAGACTTTGCTTAGATTCTAGTTGGAATGCTCCTCCTAGTGGCCAAAGTTCTTCTAGGTCGTCATTACCCTGAGGGCTGGCAGTGATTTTTCGGAGCCCTCGCTTTCAACCCGTGGGATTTTCTAACATATTTTGGTTCAGCTGTGTCTGGCCACCAATGGTGCTGTCACTCACTTTTCTGTCCCATCGGTCACAGGGTTTCCAACAGGATGGTTATGAAGCTAACTCCTCAGGACGTAAAATGAGCTGAGTATGATTTGGCTAGATAGTCACAGCCTCCAGACCCATGGTTTCTGGTGACGGAAGGTGGCGCGCCTGCTTAACTTTTTCAAGTTTCAAGGATTCTCCTCCCTGCTGCCCACTGACAAATCCAAAACTCTCTGGGGACCGACAGGGAGAGGGAGGAAGGGAGGAGAGAGAGAGAGAGAGAGAGAGAGAGAGAGAGAGAGAGAGAGAGAGAGAGAGAGAGAGAGAGAGATGTGGAGATGGATGTCAGAAGACATCAAAGGGCTTCGTGAGCCCTGACCGATGCGAGCCAGAAGGAGGGGACTGGACTGAGGCCTGGGACAGGGACAGGAGGAGTCTGCTTCACCAGCAGCAGCCGGGCCCGGTGAACGGGATCCCTGTGTCCGCCCGCCTCAAGAAACAGGGCATGTTTAGGAGGGTGCGGGGCCCGAAGGGGAGTTTGTGGGTTGGGGGGCCGGCCCACCCCCCCAACTCCCACCCCCCAAAAGCGTGTCCCAGGTGTTCCGGTTGCACACTGCACTTGCACGGGGGAAGCGTGGGGACCCGTTTCCAGGTGGTGTGTGTGTGTGTGTGATGTGTGAGGTCAAGGGGCTTTGGTGAAGATTGTCCCGCAGGTTGGTTTTGCTCGCTCGCTGGCTGGCTGGCTCGACCCCCGCCCCTGGCGTCTTTTTCCAGGAGGGCGTGGATGTCTGACCGCCCCGATCCCCTTGGGCAGGGAGGCAGTCGGTCAGGGCTTTCCTCCCTTGAGTGGCCTTGGCACACCTTTGCGGGTAGGGCGGGGGCGTTGTGTATTTTCCTCGGTCGGCTCTTGCCTCTGCCGCCACAAAGAATGGAAGGGCAGAGACACGGTAATGAAGCAGCAGACCAAACGTTTTATTGTAAGTGACTGAAAGAGAGGAAAAGTGCAGGCCACCTCAGGGAGGAGGGGCGCCCTCGCCCCGAGAGGTTTCCGTTTTATTGGAAGAGAGCAAGTGTACACTTGGAGAGAGGGGAGTGTGAGATAAAGTTTGAAGGCATGAGCTTAGAAAGTGCAGGCGACCTCAGAGAGAGGAGCGCACCTACGGTTTCAGAGTCGGGTTTTCGGTTTTTATTTCATAGGCTAGGCAGTGGACGATGATCAGGAATGCTGCGACCCCGGGCCGGTTGCGGACCGGCCAAAGTGCCCCCAGAATATTCATCTTTGTTCAGACATTAAGTTTCTTCCTCCCTCCCTCCCTCCTCCTCCTCCAGAAAATATACTTCGTTGATCCCTCTCCTGGGTAATCAGCTTCTGTGTGGAAACATATCAGTCAAGATGGTCTGCCTTGCCTCCAGTGGGGGCTGAGGCGCCATCGGTTTGATTAAAATGCAATCTTAGCTTTAAGACAGAATTCTTCCTGAAGAGGCTGGGCCTTTGGGCAGGTGCTCAAGTCAGTCTGACGCTGGTATGTGCTCACTGACACGAGGAAAGCACAGGCTACGGCTGAGATGCTTTTCTTTGCCTGGGGAGTATTCACACTTCTAGGCCAACTTGCTCCTGGCCTTGGCGCTTTCTATCTTTTCACTGGTTTACTCTCTGGGGCCCTTCTAGTACGCTGACCGGCCTTCTTCTCTTTCCCGCCCGCTCCTCTCTGTGTTCCTGCCAAACACATGTGCCCGGAGTTCTGCTGGGTTCAGGCCGGTTTGGTTCGTGCGTCTGTCCATCGGCCGACATCACGACGAGGTCTCCGTGGGGTTGGAGCCTTTCCTTTATTCCTGTTTCCTGACAAGGCCGTCTGTGGCGATTCCGGTGACTTTGCCTGTCCCTCCCTAAGTCTTTAGGAAGAGAAACGTGTCCTTACAAAGAACACCCACCGTGTGGTGGTATACATACACGTGGACTCACAGGTATAGGTGTCTATGGGTACACGGGCACGCACGCCTATGAACGCGTGAGCGTATGCATGCGTGCTTGCGTGTATGTGCGTGCTTACTCTTTTCTTTCAATGCCAGAGGAAAATGCTACTCCTTGTGCTTGTTCTTCTTCTTGCTCTTGTTGTTGTTGTTCTTGCTCTTCTTTTCTTTCTTCTTGGTGTCCTTTCTTACCTTCTTCTTTCTTCTTGTTCTTTACATCTTTTCTTCTTCTTCTATCTTCTACTTCTTTGCTGTTTTCTCTCTCTTCTTCTTCTTCCTGTTCTTCTGCCTCCTCTTTCTTCTTCTTCCTTCTTTTGCTTTTCTTTCTCTCTCTCTCTCTCATCCTTTCTCCTTCCCTTTTTCCCTCCCTTTCTCTTTCTCTGTTTTCTTCCACCCCCTTTCTCTTCTCTCTCTCTCTCTCTCTCTCTCTCTCTCTTCTGTTCCTCCCTCCCTCTCTTCTCCCTGCCTCCCTCCCTCCCTCCCTTTTCTTTGGGGTGGGGATATCATTAATGAAGAACTACATGAGGAGCATTATGTTTCCTAGGCTTCCCCCATCACCAAGTCCGCCCCCTCCCCCCCACCCCGACGGTCACTGTCCATCAGCGTAGTAAGATGCTACAGAATCACTACTTGTCTTCTCTGTGTTGTATGACCCTCCCCGTGCCCCCCCACCCACATTATGTCTGCTAATAGTAATGCCTCCCCTTCCTCCCCCCCTTATCCCTCCCTTCCCACCCACCCTCCCCAGTCCCTTTCCCTTTGGTAACGAGTTACTCCATTCTTGGGTTCTGTGAGTCGACTGCTGTTTTGTTCCTTCAGTTTGTATTCTTTGTTCTTATACTCCACAGATGAGTGAGATCGTTTGATACTTGTCCTTTTCTGCCTGGCTTATTTCACTGAGCATAATACCCTCTAGCACCATTTCTTCTCATGGCCGAATAATAGTCCACTGTGTTTACATACCACATCTTCTTTATCCACTCATCTACGGATGGACGACTTAGGTTGCCTCCATTTCTTGGCTATTGTAGGTAGTGCTGCGATGAACATAGGGGTGCATCTGTCTTTTTTCAAACTGGGCCGCTGCGTTCTTAGGGTAAATTCCTAGGAGTGGAATTCCCGGGTCAAATGGTATTTCTATTTTGAGCTTTTGGAGGAACCCCCATACTGCTTCCCCCAATGGTGGAACTGATATACATCCCCACCGGCAGTGTAGGAGGGTTCCCCTTTCTCCACAACCTCGCCAGCCAACATTCGTTGTTGTTTGTCTTTTGGATGGTGGCGATCCTGACTGGTGTGAGGTGATAGCTCATTGTGGTTTTAAATGGCATTTCTCTGACGGTGATGAGCGATGTGGAGCGAGCATCTTTTCCTGTGTCTGTTGGCCATCTGATTTTCTTCTCTGGAGAAATGTCCGTTTCGATCCTGTGCCCGTTTTTTCATTGAATTATTTGCTTTCTGCCTGTTGAGGTGCGTGAGCTCTTAGTCTATTTTGGAGGTCAACCCTTTATCGGATCTGTCACCTACGACTATATTCTCTCATACTGTAGGATGCCTTTTTGTTCTATGGGTGGTGTCCTTTGCTGTACAGAAGCTTTTCAGCTTGGTATAGTCCCACTTGTTCATTTTTTTTTGCTTCTGTTTCCCTTGCCCCGGGGAGATAATGGTCATGGAGAAGTCGCTCATGTTTACGTCCAAGAGATTTTAGCCTAGTTTTTTTTTTTTGAGAGGGCACCTCTCCTATGTATTGATCAAATGGTTGTTAACAGCAATAAAATTCTGTGGAGGGGACTCGATGCTGAGGACCTATGGAGTGGAGGGAATGCACTTGTTTCCCTCAAGTTCGTTCAGAGAGATAATTTACTGTGCTATAATACAGACTTACTAAAATGCCCTCTTGAGGTACCGTGTCACGGAGCTGGTGCACAGTTTAGCTTCTTTTGCTCCTTCCTGCCTTAGCTCTCTCTCCTCATTAAGCAGCGTTGCAGGGAGAGGGCCACGTGGCCTGCCAGGTCAGTGAGAGCCCAAGTGGACCAAAAAAGAAGAGCATAAAAGTGATAACTTACCTACACGGCACGTTGGCTGTCACACCAGCTGCAGGTGAACTCAGTTCCAACTTGGCCTGCGCCGGAAAGGCGAGCTGAACGTGTGAGTCCTCCCAGGAGTTAGACCTCTTTCGAGTGTGGGTGAGAGAAGGATTCAGTCATTACACCGGTTCTGGAGGTAGGGGGACAAAACCGTGTAATGATGTCCCCGAGGACAGGGTCTCTGTGTCCCTCAGCTCACCTGCAGAAATCTGAGAGGTCCCAGAGGAGAGAGCTTGCAAACTGATGGCTGAAGCACTGTCTGTGATGTAAGGTGGAAGGTGAGCTCTCGATATTCAGGAGAGTTGAGGGTTTAGAAGCTGACAGGAGCAAAAGGAACGAAGAGGGGAAATGGACTGTTTGCACGTGTACGGTGACAGCCTGTCGAAAAATGTCTTTTTAATTTAGCGCACCTGCAAACCCACTCGATGACACACCCCTCGCTACCCCCAATTCCCACCCTGGCAGCCCCGACCCCCCTCAGTTTCCCGTTGTGACACAGATTCTGGAAACGGCTCTTTTCTCCACCATCTCCCTCCGAGTTCTCCCCCCCCCTACCATCCATCCAACCTCCTTAACCCAAGCCTTTCGCCAAAAACTGTTACTCGCGATACTGCCCTGGTTAAGAAGGTGGTTTCCTTTGGGATTTGAGCTCACAGCCTCTCTGGCTCACCGGCTTACACGGGGCGCTCTTTCCGAGCTTCCAAGAACTCGTTCTTACACCATCCCAAGGAACAGTCAAGTCTTCTCCCCGCCCCAAGGCGGGATCTGGGATTCCTAGACGGCTGCTTCTGCCCTAGATTTGTTGGGAACGCCATCTCCAACCACCACCGGAAGCTGAGCTTATCAGGGGTACGTATGGTCATGCCACGCTCTTCAAGTAAACCAAGTCTCGGTCATCTGTCGTCCTACCAAGTGTTGCACACGTGCTGCGTTGCTAATGCCGTCTGCTACGTGAATGCTGCTCTCTCTCGGGAGATCATCTTAGCATATATTCAGACGATAGCTGTTTCCGGGTTCAGCTCCGACCATTCTGGTCCTGAGAAGTTCCTATTTCACCTTTCCTCTTGCACTGGCTCTAGTTGTACGATTACGTCTGGCAGGGAACCGTCAGCATGTCTTCAGGAGCCTCAATATTTAAAGAATGGCCTTACAGAGAGTGTTTTGCTCACTGATCAGTGTTTATTTTTTATTTTTTATTCTTCTTATTTTTTTGAGAGGGCACCTCTCCTATGTGTCGATCGGTTGGTTGTTAACAGCGGTAACATTCTGTGGAGGGGACTCGATGCGCAGTCACCCATCAAGCCCCAGCCTCATCCTCGAGGGTCTCCCATCTTCTGCAGCATGACGAACAAGGTGTTCCACGGTGACCTAGTTCTTACCCAGTGACTAAGTTCTTACCTGGTGAACGGTGGCTAAGGGCAGTCGTTATCACGGACGCGTTCGGTTTTGATCACGCCTGGTGAACTCTCAACCGTCCAGTCGGCTATGATGGTTTCGATTGATTTTTATACTCGATTTATATGTGAATCCCACATGTCTCTCCCTTCCTTACTTTTTATTTTCAGTTTTTAATAAAATGCTGAAGTGGTCGGTAGATGCAGGACGAAGGCAGGAGACATAGTTTAGTGCTGTCAGAGGGAGGGCGAATGTAGACGATCAGGTCTGTGCCTGTAGACTGAGTATTAATCCGAGCTAGACAAGGGGCACAGAACATCCACGGACGCAGAAGATTCCTCTCCAAACGGCGGGGGGTCGGGGGGTGGGGTGGGGGGGAGGCTCTAAGCCTCACCTCCGTGGATCCCCAGTTTCTCGCCTGATGGCGCCCCCCTGCGACCTGTGCCTGCCTTATAGGTTGTTCCTCCCGTGAGGAATCTTACCCGTCTCTGGCTAACCCGCCGCCGCCGTCTTCCGGGGCCATACGGGCAACTGTGAAGTCGGTGAGTGAGAGAGGAGCCGTATTCTTTGAAAGGGGTTATTAGCTTTTTGGCTTCTTTGCAGATGTGTGCCCTGTGGCTTCTGTGCCCGGCCTTTGTCTTGAGGTATCTTTACCGCTCGGAAAGGAGGACGCTACTCGGTGATTTTCGATATGAGGCACGGATTCTACGAAAGGGCTGTCATTAGGAAGGAAAGGAAGAAGAAAAGCTATAGAGGTATAGCAGACGGGAGAGAACACGGGAAGATGGATTCTCTCTCTGACATAACTTCTTGTAGAGTAACCTAAAAGCCTGTGTATGTAGGTTTTAGCAGACTGCGGCTGATCAGACGGCGAGTTCGCACCTTCACAGAATGGGAATACGGACACAGGGCGAAAGCAGACCTACGGTTACCGGCCCTGTCCGGTGAAACCCAGAAAACCAGCGAGGTACCTACCCCCTAGGCATTGGTGAAAACTTATCCATCACAGGATGGATATTGTCTAACTGCACGTGAACGGTTTGAGAGAAATCAGACGAATGAAAGAAAACACACGGCGCATCCCTGGGAACGGTCCACATCCCATTATGTTCTTTTCACGGTAGATAGTCTACAGTCTCACGACTTTGGAGCGCTGCGGCTTGCACTCCTCCTGATTGTGGGTTGAGTTCCGACAATAGCGATGCAGTCAAGTCCGTTGTTGGACTGTACGCACGGGCCCGCTTAGATACCTCCTTCTTCCTTCCTTCCAACGGCGAGGCCAGGAAGCGGCGGGATGAAGGCAGCGACAGCTGCCACGGCGCCGCCAGGATCTTTGTTGAGGTTTTCTGACGATCCGCTTCTGGAATGACTCTCGCAGAGGAGGACGTTGACGGTGGAAGTTTTCTTCATGTCGTATCTTAATTCGTTTTCTGGGTAGGTAGCCAAATTAGGCTCTGATCCTCGGTATGCACACAAACCGACCCCTTTGCCCGCACTTGGTTATGACCTTTATACCGTGGTGAGGAACCTATTGGCGACCGCCACCGGGGAACTGCCTTTCTATTTATTTACTTTTCTAAGAGGACGAAATAGTATCCGAAACCTGTACTTCAGGGTGGGTGGCCATTTCTGACGGTATTCCTTCTTCCTAGGCGAGAGCGTGGGATGGGATGAGTTTCCGTTGGTGGGTGTCCTCCTTCCTCCCTTTGTGTTTACCCTCACGTGCGGGTGGGTGGGTGGGTGGGAGCCCCGGGGCGGCCCGGGATCGGATGGATGGGGGACCTTCACGGCGGCCGGTGGCGAGCTCTCGCCGGCCCTGCGATCCGGATCCGTCCCGCTGACGGACCGACCGGCGCCGGTTGTCGGGCGCCACCTGCCGGCCGCTTTTATGCGGCCTGTTCCCTCTCGAGCTGCGGTGACACCGGGCAAGGGACAGGACGTGGCCACGGTTCCCCGAGGCGGACTTCCAGGAGGACGCGGGTAGCGGGCGCTGCAGGCCCGGTCGTGCCGGGACGCCGGCGCGCTCTGCGCTCGCCGGAGACTGGGGCCGCGGATTCGCTTTCTCGGGTGGTGACTGTCGCCACGCACGCTCGGTCGCTCCCTTGGTGGCCTGGGCCCTGGGAGGCCGCCCGAACGGGTCGACTAGCAGCCAGCGCCGGTGTCCCTCCGCCCGCGGGGACCCACTCACCTACCCACCCGCCGGCCGACCGAGACGGCTGCGGCGGAGAGGGAGACGTAGACGCAGGAGGGAGGAGAGAGAGAGAGAGAGGTGGTCGCGCGCTGTGCCGCGCCGCCCTTTCTGTTCCTTCTCCGTGGCCAGGCCCTCCTCCGTGCGTGTCACACGTCTGCCCGGGCCTCCGCCCCGCCCCGCCCCGCCCCGCTCCGCTCGCTCGGCTCGGCGTCCGGCTCCGGAGGTGGGGCTGGGCCCCGTGGCGTACGGGGTGGTCCTCGTGGGGCTCCAGGGGCCTGCCCGCGGTCCCTCGTGTGGGATCCGTTCGTTGTAGGCGCTCACGTTTGGGGGAGAGGGATACGGCCCCTTGCCCCTCCATTCCGTATGTGTGGAAGGACCGGCCCGGCCCGGCCGGCCCGGCATTGTTTCCTTTCTTTTACACAAGTCTCGTCTCTTTGAAGGCCTCCCCTCCCGCCGACTTATCTCCCGGATGTGGGGACCGACCGGCGGCTGGGAAAGGGAAGGGTGATCGCGATCCCGATCCCGATCCCGACCCCGACTCCGCTGCCGCTGCCGCGTGTCCCCGGGCCTCCCTGCTGTCACCCACCGACCCGCGCCCCGCCGACTGTCTGACCCCTCCCCCTCCCCCTCCCCCTCCCCCTCCCCCTCCCCCTCCCTTTCCCGCAAGCCCACTTCAACCTCCCAACCCCCCCCAAGGGTCGACCAGATGGCCCCGGGAGCCCTGGAGCCCTGGTGACAGTGGTGTGATGCTGGGGGGATTGGGCCCGGTGGGAACAGGCCACGCGCTCGTCATGGGGGGACCCCGCTGTCCGTGGGGTGGCCCTGTGATTCCTCTCTCGAGAGGCGGTCCGATTGTACCTGCAGAGAGGTGCTGACACCCTGTCACTCGGTGCTGGTCGCTGAGGGACTCTGGGACCTCTCTTGGACGTGCGTGGCACGGCTCCGGGCTTCTTGAGCGTGTGCGGCCGGATAGATGCCCGGCTCCGCTCCTGCATTCCCTGAGGTCGCCACCCGCGTGTGCCTGTGCGCTGGCTCTTGTCGCGTGCGCCCAGGGAGGTCCCGATCTGGGTGCGCACCCTCACGGTGCCTGGTGACCCAAGGGCGGCGGGGGAGGAGGAGACGTGCGCGTGCGCGCGTGTCCGGGTCCTCTTGTCCTGCGTGGTGCTCTCCCCGCCTGCCTGCGGTTGTGTCGTGATGGACTCCCCCACGACCCACCCTGGAGGCTCTGTGCCTCGTGTGTTGGGCGCTTGTCTGGCGTGGGGTCCTCTCGACTGCACCGACTCCGGGGGAAGCAGGCCCCGTCGTCGTTTCCTGGCCTCGGCGGGCTGCCCTCCTCCCACACGCGGCGGGGGCGTCGTCCCCGTGTGCTCCTGATCGATGTGGCGATCTCGCGCTCTCCTGGGCCGGGCCTGAACCGCGCCGGAGCGAGGGACAGACGTTCGGAGCGAACGGGACTGCTCTTCTCGCTGTGCGCGCGCGGGGCCCCTCGCCTCCTGCCCTGTCCCCGCGCACGCCCCCATCTGCTGCTGGGCTGCGTGGTGTGGGTGAGAAAGGAAGAGAGGCCAGGGGCGTGCGGAGTCCGGCCCGATCTCGTCCTCCCGCCCTCTGCCTCACGGCGTGGGCGGGCCCGGGGTCCCTGGACGCAGCGGACACCCTCGCGTTGGCCTGTGGGCCGTGTCCTGGCGGGCGGGCCTCTCTCCCGTGGTAGGGGAGGGAGGCCGCCACGCCGCCACGCGGCGAGCCCTTCTCCCGGGTCCCGCCGGCGTGTGTTGCTCGGTCCTCTTGTGGTGCTCCTGGAGCGCTCCAGGTCGCCCGTCAGGTGCCTGAGGCCGAGTGGCGGTGTCGTTCCCTTCCCCCAGCAAGCTTCCCCTGCTCGGCTTGCTGCCGCGGTGGAGTGGAGTGAGTGGAGTTGTGAGTGCCTTGCAGAAGTTCCCGTGAACGAGTGGGGGGTCGAGGCGGTAAGGGAGGCACGCCCGGCCCGTGCCCCTCCCCGACCACACACCGTGGGGGTGTGTTGGGGGGAAGGGGGTTTTGTGCGGCCCGGGGATAGGGTGCCTCGTCGGTCCCGCTCGCGTGCCGCGGGGGGGCCGACTCCGTCGGGCGCCGTCCCCGTCGGGGCTGGTGCGCTGGCGAGACGCGTGGGCGTGTGACTGCTGCGGTGGGCCGAGCCAAGGACGCGGGGGTGCCGTGGCCGTCTTGGCCAGGCTACCGTCTCACTGGCTCCTTTTGTTAGCTCTCTGGCGTGCTTTGTTTGATGAGTTGCCGCTGTGCGCCTCCAGTGGCACGCGAGAACAGGGAGGCAAAAGGGCGAGCCTGAGGCCCACAGGCACAAGCTCGTGGCCCCCAGCCGTGAGTGACCGCTCATGCCGTCGGCCTGTGCTGCTTTTTTTTTTTCTTTTTTC
Organism: Manis pentadactyla; assembly: GCF_030020395.1. Taxonomy (NCBI): domain Eukaryota; kingdom Metazoa; phylum Chordata; class Mammalia; order Pholidota; family Manidae; genus Manis; species Manis pentadactyla. The sequence continues at coordinate 2,689,917 of NC_080036.1, read as the reverse complement.
CCCACTATTTTATTTTTTTTTTGTTTTTACCCCTACCGCAGACCCCCCCGCCTCCACGTCTCCTCACTCCACGCCCTCGTGAGCAAAAGCCACCGACACCGCCTTGGCCCTTCTCGTGTCAGGCCGGCGCGTGTGTGGGTCCGAGCCGTGGTGCTCTGGTGGGTCAGGGAGCGATACGCCCTCGGTGAGAAAAGCCTTCTCTAGCGATCCGAGAGGGTGCCTTGGGGTACCGGACCCCCCAGCCGCTGCCCCTCCTTTTCTGCGCGTAGTGGGCAGAGCTCCCTGCCACCCCCCGTGGTGAGGGAGTCCGCCGGCCTCCACCCCTACCTACCGCAGGTGGGGGTGGAGCTGGGCGCCGCTCTTTGCCTACCGCGGCCCGCGCCTCCCCCTTGGGAATCGGGGGAGGGTCCCGCGGGCCTTGGCCGGGCGTCCGGCACGCGTGGAGGCAGGCGCGGTGGTGTGGTGCAAGGAGGAAGGAAGGACGGGGCCCGGG
>NC_080036.1:2681924-2684424 GCF_030020395.1 Manis pentadactyla | reverse complement strand
CTCTTAGCGGTGGATCACTCGGCTCGTGCGTCGATGAAGAACGCAGCTAGCTGCGAGAATTAATGTGAATTGCAGGACACATTGATCATCGACACTTCGAACGCACTTGCGGCCCCGGGTTCCTCCCGGGGCTACGCCTGTCTGAGCGTCGCTTGCCGATCAATCGCCCCTCCCCGTGCGGTTGGGGTGCTGGCTGGGGGTTGCCCCTCGCAGGGCCCCGCGCCCGGCTGCCCCGCGGCCGGTGGGGTCCTCCGTCCCCCTAAGTGCAGATGCCGGTGCGCCTCCAGGCCAGGTCGCGTGCGGACGCCCCTCCGCCCTGTGCCCGGCCCGCCGTTCTCTCCGTCCTTCCCTTCCCCGGCCCGCCACGCCGACCCCCATCCCCGACTGGGGCGAGGGAGGTGTGTGGGTCGTGGTCTGGCCGTTGGGGAAAAGGAAGGACGGTCGGTTGTCCGGGTCGGCACGTGTGTGTGTGTGTGTGTGGCGCACGGGGACGTGCCGGCGCGGAGGCTTGGGGGCGCCCGCCCCGCCCCTGCGTGAGATGGGAAGTGGAGAAGGAGAGAGCGAGCTCGCGCCGGGGTTCGCGGCCGCCACGGACCCTCTGGAGCCTCCCTCGAGCCGCACGCGGCCGGCCAGGGGCCGGGGTGGGGCTTGGGGTTTGTGGGTGGCCTCGGCCGCCCCCACACCACCCCACCCCACCTCAGCCTCGCGTCGCCCCTGCCGGGGGTTTTGGCTCGCGCCGAGGCCGTGTCGCGCGCGGGGCCCGCGCCCTGGGGGTGCGTGCCTCCGGCGGTGACCCACGGGACGCCGTGGCGTCGCCCGCCGCCGCGCGCCTCTGCCCCCACCACGGGTCTGCCGGCCGCGCCGCGCCACGCCGCCCCGAGCCTGCGGGGGCTTGCGCGCGCGTGTGGGAGGGTGTGTGAGGTTGTGCCGCGCCGCCACGTCGGCCCCGCCGCTGGCGTTTTTCGGCCACCCCTCCGCCCTCCCACACGTCTCGCTCCCCCACCCCGGCGAAGGGCCTGTGCCGCCGGCGCGTGTCTCCGCCCGCCCGCCCGCCTTCCGCCGCCTGCCCGCGTCCCGTCCCCGAGCCTCGCTCGTGTGTCGGTCGTGGGGTGGGGTGGAGCGGAGGCGCGCGTGCGCGGATGCGTGTCTGCCCGTGGCCTCCTCGCGGGTGCCGTGTTCCTCCGCGGCACGTGCCCCGCTCTCTCGCCCTCCCTGCCCCCAACGCCTCACCGGGCCCTTTCCCCGCACGTGTGCCGGCTGTGCGTGCGTGCGTGCGAGCCGGACGGTGGCCGCGTCGCCGCGTCCGTCCGTCCGTCCGTCCGCCCAGGCAAGCCGCGCGCGCGCGCGCGCGCGCGCCCAGCCGGCCCGTGCCCTCCGAGACGCGACCTCAGATCAGACGTGGCGACCCGCTGAATTTAAGCATATTAGTCAGCGGAGGAAAAGAAACTAACCAGGATTCCCTCAGTAGCGGCGAGCGAACAGGGAAGAGCCCAGCGCCGAATCCCCGCCCCGCGGTGAGGCGCGGGACATGTGGCGTACGGAAGACCCACTCCCCGGCGCCGCTCGTGGGGGGCCCAAGTCCTTCTGATCGAGGCCCAGCCCGTGGACGGTGTGAGGCCGGTAGCGGCCCCCGGCGCGCCGGGCCCGGGTCTTCCCGGAGTCGGGTTGCTTGGGAATGCAGCCCAAAGCGGGTGGTAAACTCCATCTAAGGCTAAATACCGGCACGAGACCGATAGTCAACAAGTACCGTAAGGGAAAGTTGAAAAGAACTTTGAAGAGAGAGTTCAAGAGGGCGTGAAACCGTTAAGAGGTAAACGGGTGGGGTCCGCGCAGTCCGCCCGGAGGATTCAACCCGGCGGCGCGTCCGGCCGTGCCGGTGGCCCGGCGGATCTTTCCCGCCCCCCGTTCCTCCCGACCCCTCCACCCGTCCTCCCTCCCCCGCCGTCCCCCGCCTCCGGCCCTCCGCCGCCGCAGCCTCCTCCTCCTCCTCGCGCCCCCCTCTGCCCCCCCCCCACCGCTCGTCCTCCCTTCCTTCCCGGGAGGGTCGGCGGGTCGGGGATGGGGGTGGGGAGAGGGTGTGTGCGTTGTGGGGTTGGGTTGCCGCGCGGTGGGGGGGTTCGGGGTCGGGCGGGCTCCGGCGGGTGCGGGGGTGGGCGGGCGGGGCCGGGGGTGGGGTCCGGCGGGGGACCGTCCCCCGGCCGGCGACCGGCCGCCGCCGGGCGCATTTCCACCGCGGCGGTGCGCCGCGACCGGCTCCGGGACGGCTGGGAAGGCCCCGGCGGGGAAGGTGGCCCGGGGGGCCCCGCGGCCCCGCGCCTCGCCTCGCGCGGGGCGCCGGGGGCGCGGGCTCAAGCCCCCGGGTGTTACAGCCCCGCCCCGGCAGCAGCGCTCGCCGAATCCCGGGGCCGAGGGAGCCAGACCGTCGCCGCGCTCTCCCCCCTCCCGGCGCCCACCCCCGCGGGGGCTCCCCCGCGAGGGGGCCCTCCCCCGCGGGGGCGCG